>NC_046185.1:64835759-65030759 GCF_011004875.1 Balearica regulorum gibbericeps
TGATTCTGAGCTGATAGCAGGTCAAATCCTAAAAGCCTCATTCAAGTCAGACTCCTGTGAAGACCAGTGGCAGTGAAAATGATCAACTGTAAAAAATAATACCCTCATAAGTTTCCAAAATAAACAAGACTTTTGTCTTTCTGAGGTACTTCCTGGGATGCATCTGGGCCCTGACTTTGCAGTCATCGTTTATAACAGTGAAACCCTTGAGTTGATCCTTCCCTCTGGGAGTTGGAATTAAGGGACTGTTGTCAGCCATATAACCTTTCTTCGCAAAGGAATACATTTTCAAAGGTTGAAAAGGAGTGAACCAGCTTCAGAATACTTTAAAGAGCAAGGATGCCAATGGTATTGACAGAGACCCACTTTGAGCCTCAACTCCAGTTGCGTTTAGGGCACTAGTGCAACTGAAAGGATGGACGGTCAGCACTCCTGTCTCACCAACATGGCTCACCAAAACCACTGCCAACATTCACAGTCAGCAGCTGCTTTTGTGAACATGCTACTGCATGATGTCGGCATTCACAAACACTGTGTGGCTGGAATGCAGCACCTACCATGATGACTAGCAGCAGAAATGGTATTTCAGTAGGCAGTGATTCGCTTTTTTCTGACCAGGGTTCCTGCTCTGTGTGTTGTCTTCCATTACCTGTAACTAAGAGACCTGGAGTGGAAACTTTCAAGTAATGTAGATATTATGAGGATGACTTTAGCAACCTAACTTCATTCGTGCTCATGCTAGATGTTAGAAAGAGACTACTCTAGCAATCTGTGAAAGGGCTAAATTTGACATTTGATTCACCCTATTCTAGGGTTTTAAACTGTGATGTAAATTAGTCAGAAACCGGTCTTTCTTCCATTTTCTCTTTTCAAAATGTAATACAGTTAAATGACAGAGATTAATTACTAAAGTAATTACTATTGGAAAGCAAAAGGACAGTTGTATAAGACAGTCTCTCTCATGATGACCAAGTCTTTCTTGACAATTATGCTTAATTCCAACAATGATTATTCTGTGTGGCAAAATCTATCAGCGCAAGGGCACACAAGCATTGATGCATTCTCACTCACTAGGAAATATGAGAATGAGGTAATTATATTTGACTGAGGCTCAGACGTTTTCATTCCCAGGGGCATCTCTAGGACCCTTTTTTGGAGGGATACATATAATCTCCTCCCTTCCTTGCACTGAGTACCCTATTTATTCCACTTCTGATACTCTTTTAGTCAGAATTGAATAAAATTAGTCCTTTCTTATGCAGGCTACAACTCCGCTCTGTCTTGCACTTATGCACACACCACACACACGTACAGATACACAGGCTCATACACATGTGAAAATCCCTGTCTCCTTCTCTCAGTGTTTATGGGCTATGAGACTCAGCTGCATTGTTCCTAGCCAAAAGAAGGAGGCTGTGTTTTTTAATCACTAAAGATCTCGCTCTATTCACTAAACAGAGCAAATGATTCAAACAATTATTTGGAAAAGAAGGCTAAGAAATTATATAAGTCATTGCTGATCGATGTAACTTTTTCATGGTACCCAAGTACCCAAACTCGCTGTAAGCGAACTGCAGCCACTTCTAAGGGCAAGATATTGTATGACATTCATATGGTTGATGATATCTCTTTCAAATAGCTCGGCTAAAATTTGCCGAATGGTCTCTTCCCTGTAAAAAACGAACAACCACCATCTCATTAGTCAGTGCTGAAATCCTTTACCCACAGTACTAGATGCCACCAATATGTCACCAGAGGCAGAGGATGTTATAGTCTTAAAACGAACAGTTCATTCTAAGTACTGATAGAAGGAAAATGAATGTACCCTACCATGCTTTCCTTTATTTCTCTGAGTTTCTGTCCTAACCAGACACAGCTGCACTTTAATAATCTTTGAAGTATATTGGGAAAAGCTTTTCTGCATAAGAGTGCATGTACCTAATTGTGTGTGTGTGTGTGCGCGCGCGTGCATGTGCGTGTGTGTGACAGAGAGAGAGGGAGAGAAGAGGCTTCAGGCTCTAGTGCTTCCTTCCAGGTGTCTTCGTCTGCATGATTTCATCTGTGAACCATAATCAACTTCCTTAATGAAATACGTAATTAACATATTATAATTGTGGTAAAGATGATTTTGACAGAAATCATTTTCCATATCTAATACTATGCTAATTTAATCTGTTCCTCACTCCCCGACATGACCTTTAGTGATTAAGTTTCATGGCAGAATTGTTTTTTTTTTTTTTTTTTGGTGATGGATTGATTTATCCACAGCAGTTGATACCCTTCTCCTTCCAAGGCTGTCATTTTTCTCTGTGCCTCTGCTATGAAAGGAGAACACACTCATGAGTGGGCATATGGGAAAAAGAAGTGAGGACCCACTACAGCGTTTTGTTCTGAGTGGGGTCCTGAAAGCTGCTTATGGGCAGATTCAAGGCAGGAGGTGATTAGATTGGCTACTGACACAACAAAATTCTCCCTCTGGTAAAAATGTCTATAACATAATCTCAGCAGAGAAAAAGATACAGCTTGGTAGGCAAGAGGGAATGGAGAAAGATACATAAGACAGTGTTTATATATAACTAGAATGTTTATAGCCATTTAAATGTTAACTCTCTTTCCACCTCCAGGTACTTTGAGGTGTAATCTCCAGGAACCATTTTAAAATGAAAGGCATGTCAGTGGCACTGTAGAGAAGACTTTGGCAGCGCATTGCTGCCTCACATCAAGGAGGCAATTTCCTAGTCGGCTCCCGAGAGCTGACGCTGAGTGGATGCTGGAGGAGTGAGCAAGTTTATCAGGCCAAGGTAGAAAGCTGATTCTAGACAGAGTATTAGACTCCCAGTTTGCTTCCCTACCAAGATGATTTACTTCGGATGACAACGGGCAGAAAATAAAGAGGACCTCAGTTCGTCGTGGGCACCCTCCAATTCTTTTTTCTGTAGAAGGGAAATGAGAGCTTTTCAGTGAACTACCTCAATCCTTGTGAAAAATCTGGGATCCATTTGTTTTGAGATATGGAGGCTATTTATTTTTTATGGGAAGGAGGCAGACTGTGGATAATAATATAGAAGGTAAAGCTGGAATACATATTTTCATGCCACTGCAGCATTGTTCTTCAGAATACATTTGCTGGTGTTTGGGCCAGTCTGCTTTGTAACTATCACAGGTGATTTGCCTTATGAAATCATGCTGCAACTGAATGGGATCCTATTACCAAGAAGTCTATGCCGTCTCAAATTCTTTTTTTTTCTCGGTGCTAGTATTACCTTCATCAATTAGTAGATGGCTGTCATGCTAACCTTCCTTCCATCTCCACTTACTCATGTCTTTGCCAAGTTTTTTTTTTCTTTACTGTTAAATTTCTCTAACTGAATTCCCTCCATGATCCAGGATCCCCCTGGTAATGAAGTGCGCAAAGCTGAGTAAACCCCTTTAAGTAAGGTTTGCATTAGTGCACATAAAGAGGGACTTTTGCCTCTGTACATCAGAGTTATAATGCCCCCCATAGAGGCTGGCCAAAATCACACTCATACTTTTTCATTGCTGTATGACATCACAGAATTTTGTCCATCATCACCCACATACATGCCTTCTGGCATTATCACTTCTCACTTTTCAAATTTCTTCTTCTACTTGGATATCTGTTTTATTCTTTAGGTTCTCTCTTGTACTCCACCTTGCATTACTTGGACATGACTTTCAAATTGAGCTCATTTGCCTAATCCTGGAGGTTTTGTTGTGGGTTTGGTTTTGGTTTTTTTTTTTTTTTTTAAATCCAATCCTAATTTCTAACAGTTGCCCAGCTACATTACAAATTATAGCATGATCTGTGCATGATCAGTACTCTGCAACCTAATTAGATCTGTTCAATTATATGGAATGAAAAAGAAATCAAACAGTTGATGAATCTGATAATGTTTATCTTAATGCAGCATTATTTGAGCAAGAGATTCCGAGCGAAGTCTTGGAAAAGATCCTATAAAGTACATTATATAAATATATGCATGTAAATTTTAGTAGAGCTTGGAATACTTGGCATTCAGAAGAACAAGGAACAGTGTACAGGGAAGAATGACAAGGGGAGTCAAAGACTTCTGTATCTGGAAAGATAGACTAGGACTGTTCAACCCATAAAAGAGATGAGGCAGAAGGATCTTAAAAAGCTCTGTAAAATCATGGGTGGTGTGTGAAAGGTGCACAGAAAACCATTTGTTGTTTCTGACAATACAGAAACTAGACAGCAGCAAATAAAATATGTAGGTAGGGGACTTAGGCAAACAAAAGTATGTATATGGCGAATAATCTCAGAAGCAAAGTCATTCTGGTTGCTGGTGATGTTCAAATAGGTTCCCAATGTGACCGGGAAAAAAAAAGAGAAAAAGAAATATCAGGACTGTTAGATATAAAGACACACCTTCTGGTTAAGATGGACTGATTTCAAAAACGTAGAATGGTAAACTAGAGGAAGTACTATTATGTCTTTTTTATGTTTTATCTATGGATGGGAGAATTTCCTGATTTTCAATATCATGATTTTATTCCAATCTTGTATTTGCATGAAAGCAAAACAAGGTTTGAAATTATAGCCCTAATATCATACTGAATATATATATATATAAAAAAAAGTAAAATAAATGCAAGAGTTACTGATCTCCTTTATAATCTGAGAGTTGAGGGAGTGACATAATTTTTAATTCTTATGTCCACAGAGTTGTCAATGTACATTTTTAAATGAAGAATAGCATGTAGATGAATAACTCTCACTGCTTATGCTACATGTGGCTTGTCATCCGTATAATTTTCCTGTGACCTGGGTCTGGGGTTTGCGAGGTGAAGGTTTAGTCCTTCGTTACTGCAGCATCTGGTCTCCTCTCACCTCGCGGAGCACAGGTACAACAACCTGACAGTGTGGCGGATCAAGTGTGATCTACATTTGGCAGATCTGCGTAGAAAAGCTTCTATCTCAGCTACCTGTGCAATACTCCCTACTGTAATTAGTTCATTTAAGTCTCTTTCTTTCATTAGCATAGAAGTCACATATACACTTTGCTGAGGGAACACACTCTTTCCATTAACCTAGACTAAAAGCATGATATTAAACTAAATACCTTAACATAAGTATTTCCCCTGCAATAGTTTACAGAAAACTCATGGTACTGAAAAATGACATATAATCTTCATTTGCATTTGGCAGTTCAGTATTAACACATCAGAGAAGCTGAGAATTGCAGTTTTGGGCCCAGTCCTCAACAGGTACACATTAACATTTATTTTTGCTCTGGTTTACACAAGTAGATGACCAGTCCCAGGCTAACAGGACAAAGCAAATTCCCCCAAATCTAATTTTATAGACTACATTCAAGAGTATAAAATAAAAAGAAAAATTTTTTAAATGATTGCTGATGTGATTCAACACCGTGAATCTAAAAGACTCTTCGCTCTCTATCTTTGCAAACAAAATTGTCACTTTTTCATTAACTTAATGCCATTTCTTGGGGTTTATTTCAATACGAATTTGTAAAGCTGGTAAAAGTCGCCTCTGCTGAAGAGAAAGGTTTGCATGGGAAATTGTGATTGAAGCACAGTGTCTTTTCTGTTTTCAACCAGCTACAGTTTTAGCTGGATTATCTACATTCTGCTTTTTTTTATACATACACTGCGCTTTACTAAGTGAACCCATTTTCTTTAATTCCAAAGTAACATTTTTAGCAGGGAGGAAAAATTTCATTTTGCTGGAGACTACAATACAGTTAACGTTGCTCACAGCAGATAAAGACCTGAAGGGCAGGGGAAAGAGTCTACTGGTAGCTAGCGAATATACATATCTTGTATCATTTCCAGCTCTGGTTTCCCCAGGGAGGTTGCTGTGTGTGTTTTGCCCCTTTCTCTACTAGCACTTCTTCTCACAGTGCAATTTTCAACATATTCATGTATTGCCTTGAACATCTTTGGATCGCTTGGCAGGTCCCCAAATGTTCATGTGGGCTGAGAAAGTCGTAGACACTTCAGTCAGGGTTCTTCATAGACTCTTGAGCTGCAAGGCAATTTGTATGTTTGGCATCCCATGGTGTCCATCCAATAACTCAGCCCTAGCCAAAAAAATTAAATCTAAAATCAGCAATATGGAACTGTGTTATACATACAAGCAGTGTGTCATGATTTTTCTGCCTTGAAAAGGCACTGTGGTGAGTCATGAGAATTACATGGTGTCTCTAAGTGGCCTTTATGAAACAACTAAGCAGGATCTGAGGGAGTCATGGTTGCTATAAAATGAATTTGAAAAGGAAATACAGTAGTGGGAGTTATGGATCAGATTTTAAAAGGTTAGGTATCTAACATCTTTAGAAATCTGGCCCTACATGCCTGTGTTTCTTCTGCATTTGTTGGGAGGAGGAGGAGGGGAGTAAGGGGATAGTTAAAGATGTCAACACAGGAAAGTTGCCAAGTTGGTCTGGGTTTGCAATGGGCTTCTTCATACCTCTTTCACCTCAGGGGTTTTTATAATTATTTTTTCTTAAACTATATTGCACTGCTCTGTTTCTTGCTCTCATCAAATCATGTAACATAACTTGCTATAGCATAACATAATGTTAAGCTATGAAATATTAAACAAATACAGCAATATTTTATTCTCCTCCACCCCCCCACCCCCCCACCACAAACACACACACACACACACACACACACACACCCCACTCCAAATAACACAGCTAAGAGGCAGGTAGAAGCTACTAATCTGGGAGGAAATAGATACCTCCATGATGAAGTAATGCAAAATAGGGGTTTTAATATGACTTGAGGCCATTCATTAAAATTGATCTGCCAATTAGAATGGAGGATTGACTACAGTTCCTTTCAGTCCTTACAGGGAGGAAAAACACAATGTGTCGTAATACTCTCTCCTCAAATTCTTCAGCCTACTCAGAGGCATGAATTCTGTAACCATTATGTGTGCTTGACTGTAGGGTAACATTTAAATATCAGTTCCATATGACTAGAGATGTGTCAATAATTCTAAAGACAGAGATGTGTCAACAAGCAGTTGGCTGAGTCAGCTAACTGCAATATTTGCTGACTCTTACAGCCGCATACAGTCACTGAGCCATTTCCATTCAACACTTCAATTTTGTTGGTGTACTGATAAATTGACAACACATATGGTACTGCATCTAATTTGGAGATGAATTGTATTCATTTTCATTCCAGCTCAAGCTCCACACAGTATAACAATATCGTGCTTAAGCAAAGCAGCCCAGTTACAGCAAGGAACAAATACTTATTTTCAGCATGCTTCTCAATTTGCTGTGTGATTTTTCCACTGGCAGCTGGACCAATATACCTCCAGAAACAACTTCTTTTAAATTAAATATCCTGGAATTAAACCAGATTTAGCTGAAGGTAAACTTGGGACCCCTGTATGTATATCTGGGTTATTCCTACGTAGTTTAAAGGGATGCTATCAGGGAAAAAACACAACTATCCGCAGAGTCTGATTTGAATTTACTGTACCTTCAATTATCAAGGTCAGAATAGTTTTAAAGGGTACATTTACTTTTCCATTGCTATGGGGCCATCTCGGCTCCAGAACGATGGCCCAGATTCACTGCTCGCTCTGATCAGTTTTTCTTCCTGGCTTTCATTCATGATCACTGTGCATTTCACTGTGGCTTTGCACAGCATTGAACAGGAAAGGGAAAACAAAGGAAAGGATTTCTAGAATTGTTTGAAAACCACCATACTATTCCCGTTCCTTGTGTTCACAGATACTCTTTGTGATAACAAGGCTGGGTGGAGGTGGGCTGGGAACCAGACCACAGAAAGAACATATAGAATCCAGTTTCCTACTTGCAACTTGAGGACTGCTCTTGCATTTCACTAGACCTTCACTCCTACTCTTCTGTAGGTCCTCCAGGGCTCACATGGCCAGAGATGATTTGGCAGAAAGGCAAAATGACTGATTGACATTAGTCAGCCCTACTAAGGTTGGAAGTTTGGGCATTTCATGAAGAATCTGACACAATTCAGTTTATTCCCATGAGAAAGCTGCTTCCTCGCCGCAGCTTGAAACCCTTCTTAATCTAAAGAAAATGTATTTCCATTGTCTTTGTCCCTTTGCAACTTTCCACTGCTGACTGATCAATTTATAAATTTAGGTAGTACCAGTCAATGAAGTCATAAGCAGTTTTATCAACATCATTTTAAACACAGATGCAAAACATACAAATGAGATTTATCATTATGTTAGAAGACCTAGGCAAGATATTAATGAAATTGTGACGCTTGACAGACAGAGTTAACGCTGAATCTTCTCTGCCTGCATAAACTGTGGAGTCATGTTTCATTTTATATATGATAACTTTTCCAACTTTGTAGTGAAGAATAGCACCAGAAAGCAACTTTTTGCAGATTAGACATCTGTGCAATTAATAATTAATTCTTCATTTACTAGGGGTGCCTACTGGAAAGATTTGTAAGCAAAGCCATGACACAGCACCATATTCTCTGTTAGTTCCAAATACATAAGAGAGAAGTCCTTTAGCAGAGTTTCAATTAAAATGGGAGAATCATCCTCATTAAAAAAAAAGTAAAAAAAATAAAAAGAAAAAAAGAAAAAAAATGGTATTCTTAAATCTGCACATTAAAAATTGCCAAAGAAATGGAAATCACCCTGTTAGATTTCCATTGCAGTGCCCTCCCCTTCCCCAGATACTCTAATGCTGACTAGCATTTACAGAAGATCAGGTGCTTTGGTATCACCTGTGTAAGTAGGGGTGATTCCCATAGTTTGGGTATAAGCAGAGAGAAGACTCTATCAGCATTTTTCTTTACAAAATATGACAGTCTGAAATGGTTGAAATATTTTCCAGTGAGATATTTTTCTGTCTGAGGAAAACCATTTCATCAAAAGTGAACCTTCCTGAAGGAAAATGACAAAAGACAATTTAAAATCTTGGAATAAAATGCTTCACTGATAGATTGATTTTTCATTTCAGAAAGTAAAATGATTGCAAGAAATCCTTACCTTTCCTGATCACTCTTTCTAACTAATCACCTGTTCGCACATTTGGCCTCGCACAGGTATGAGGCTCTTGTCTTGTTTTAACAAACAAGGCTCCCATTCACTGAAGAACCTCCTGAAAAAAGATTTTCTGCTGGAAGTTTCCACCATCTCATCTCAGATCTCAGACTTGAGGAAAAAATTGTTGAAAAATCATAGAATCATAGAATCCTAGAATGGTTTGGATTGGAAAGGACCTTAAAGATCATCTAGTTCCAACCTCTCTCCTATGGACAGGTACATCTTTCACTAGACCAGGTTGTCTTAAGCCCCATCCAACCTGGCCTTGAACACTTCCAGGGATGGGGCATCTACAGCTTCTCTGGGCCACCTGTTCCAGTGCCTCACCACCCTCACAGTAAAGAATTTCTTCCTAACAGCTAATCTAAATCTACCCTCCTTCAGTTTAAAGCCATTACTCCTTGTCCTATCACTCCATGCCCTAGTAAGCTGTCCCTCTCCATCTTTCCTGTGGGTCTGAACAACCCCAACTGTCTCAGCCTGTCTTCTCACAGGAGAGGTGATCCAGCCCTCTAATCATCTTCATGGCCCTCCTATGGACTCACTCCAACAGCTCCATGTTCTTTCCTTACGTTGGGGCCCCAGAGCTGGACACAATACTCCAGGTGGGGTCTCACCTGAAGAGCGGAGTAGAGGGGCAGAATCACCTCCCTCGACCTGCTGGTCACACCTCTTGTGATGCAGCCCAGGACATGGTTGGCTTTCTGGGCTGCAAGCGCACATGGCCGGCTCATGTTGAGCTTCTCCTCCACCAGCACCCCCAAGTCCTTCTCCTCAGGGCTGCTTTCCATCCATTCTCTGCCCAGCCTGTAGTTGTGCTTGGGATTGCCCCAACCCACGTGCAGGACCTTGCGCTTGGCCGCGTTGAACTTCATGTGGTTCACACGGGCCCACCTCTCAAGCCTGTCAATGTCCTTTGGGACAGCATCCCTTCCCTCCAGCGTGTCGATCGCACCACACAGCTTGGCGTTGTCAGCAAAGCTGCTGAGGGTGCACTCAATCCCACTGTCCATGTCGCCGACAAAGATGTTAAACAGCGCTGGTCCCAATATTGACCCCTGAGGAACGCCACTCGTCGCTGGTCTCCACTTGCACATCTCGCCATTGACCACAACTCTTTGAGTGAGACCGTCCAGCCAATTCCTTATCCACCGAGTGGTCCAACTGACAAATCCATGTCTCTCCAACTTAGACGCAAGGATGTCGTACAGGACTGTGTCAAATGCTTTCCACAAGTCCAAGTAGATGCCATCTGTCTCTCTCCCCTTATCCATCAGTGCTGTGACCCCATTACAGAAGGCCACCAAATTTGTCAGGCATGATCTGCCCTTAGTGAAGCCATGCTGGCTGTCACCAATCACCTCCTTATGTTCCATGTGCCTGAGCGTAGTTTCCAGGAGGATCTGCTCCATGATCTTGTCAGGCCAAAGGTGAGACTGATGGGCCCGTAGTTCCCTGGGTCTTCCTTTTTCCCTTCTTAAAAATGGGGGTTATGTTTTCCCCTTTCCAGTCAGTGGGAATTTCACTGGACTGCCATAACTTCTCAAATATGATGGATAGTGGCTTAGCACTTCATTTGCCAGCTCCCTCAGGACCTGCGGATGCATCTTATCAGGTCCATGGACTTGTGCACCTTCAGGTTCCTTAGAACCTTATCATGTCCTAAAGTGGGCGATTCTTTATTCTCCCAGTCCCTGCCTTTGCTTTCTGTGATTTGGACAGTGTGGCTAGTGCAGTTGCTTGTGAAGACTGAGGCAAAAAAATCATTGAGTACCTCAGCCTTCTCCATATCCTGGATAACCAGGTCTCTCATATGATTCTGGAGGGGGCCTACATTTTCCCTAGCCTTCCTTTTACCACTAACATACCTATAGAAGCTTTTTGTGTTGCCCTTGACATCCCTGACCAGATTTAATAGTATCAGGGCTTTGGCTTTCCTGACCTGATCCCTGGCCGCTCAGACAGTTTCTCTGTATTCCTCCCAAGCTACCTGCCCTTGCTTCCACCCTCTGTAGGCTTCCATTTTGTGTTTGAGTTTGTCCAAGAGCTCCTTGTTCATCCATGCAGGCCTCCTGGTGCTTTTGTCTGATGTCCTCTTTGTTGGGATGCATCTCTCCTGAGCTTGGAGGAGGTGATCTTTGAATACTAACCAGCTGTCTTAGGCCCCTCTTCCCTCCAGGGCTTTGTCCCATTATACTCTACCAAGCGGGTCCCTGAAGAGGCCAAAGTCTGCCCTCCTGAAGTCCAGGGCAGTGAGCTTGCTGTGTTCCCTCCTCACTGCCCTCAGCATCTTGAACTCCACAGTTCATGGTCACTGCAGCCAAGGCTGCTCTTGAGTTCCACATTCCCCACCAGCCCCTCCTTGTTGCTGAGAACAAGGTTCATCACGGCACCTCTCCTCATTGGCTCCTCTGTCACTTGGAGGAGGAGGTTATCAACTCATTCCAGGAATCTTCTGGATTGCTTATGCCCTGCTGTGTTGTTCCTCCAACAGATATCGGGGTGACTGAAGTCCCCCATGAGCACCAGGACTTGTGAACTTGAATTGAATGCTTAGGAACTGCAGTAACAGCCCTCCAGCAGAGTTGAGGGCTTTTGTCTTGAGGATGTGCACTTTTAAAAACAATGCTACAATCTACTTGCAAACTTCGAGTTGCAAAGACATCTTTTAATTTCTGTTTTATTGTGTATCAAGGCTGAGACTCATATAGATATTTGCTCAGCATGAAATAGTTTTCACATGTAGACCACCTTAAGTATGTATTTTTTAGTTCTTTCCTTCTTAAAAATAAATTCAAATAATAATAACAGGGTCTTTTCTTTCATCATGTTGGAAAGTTTATGTATTCTTATCCCCTCCTCCACAAGTCCTTCAGGGATTATTTAATTATGGTCTTGTAGAAAGCTCTGCTGTATGGGATTTGGGTTTATGGGAAATTCAGTTTTGCCTTTTCTTTTCTTTTATTTCTGCTGAGGGTCTCTTATGCAACATTTGACTGTTTTATTTTTATGATTTAAAGCAATAAATTGTGTTTTAGAGAAAGAAAGGAGACAAGGTCTTTTCTGAATTTGCCTTTGTATTTCCTAGAGTATAGAATGCAAGCAATAATTTCTGGCTGTAACTTATATATATATTTTTGAGGGGGTGGAGGAAGGAAATTACTACCTACTTTTTATATACATATATATTTTTTAACAAAGCAATAGGGATTTATATGGACACAATTGTTTAGAAAGTCCCAGAAGAATAATTCTGAGATGATGTGAAGTTATACACATACCCAAGTCTTTCAAAAAGTCCACATGGCCTACAGTCTTCAGATTTTAAACAGCTTCTGACTGTTATACACATAAAAAAATGTTTAGAAAAATGACATATTTTTATTACTTTTATCTGACAATCTAATTGAGTCCCAGACCATGCATATATCAAAAAGCTGTTATCAGCAGCGACTTAATGCAAGGGAGGGGCACCCATCCCTCCCCATCTCTTTTGCTTAGCCCCAGGGCTTGGCTTCTTCATGTGAAAGGTGTCTAAAGACAGAGAGAAATCTTTACCACACTGAATATAGCGAGAAAACAAATTTCTTCCCACCCACCACCACAACAAAAATATTCTCTGCTATTCAGCAAAACAATCTAGAATTATGACTTGCCTTTGACAAACGCAGCCCATAAGGACTTTGTCACATAAATCACACACTGTGTGATCCTAAGACATTTTTCTATTATTTAATATTTAACAAAGGATTTGCACAATGGTGACACCATGCCAATCCTAAACCCATTTAAATCTTTAACCAGCAAGTTTTTAATCATGGGGTGAATAGGTGAAATAGCCTCTGCTGAGCAACACTTATTTTTCATCAGATAGATGCTATTTGAATGCTTCTATTCTCCATAAGAATTGTTGACCATCTAATTATGGTAGCAGTAGGTAATTTACATACAGAGCACAACTGAACTATTACAAGCCAAATAGATGAAGTTTTTTTCTACTTCTAGAACTAGAGAATAATTCATATTAACGGTTGAATGGGTGCAGATAAAATAAGAGCCGACCTGAGCCTCTGAACAGAAATTGAACAGAGCTAAAGCAAACCTTTTCACATGCAGACTAGTTGCTCTCATAGCAGAGAAGTTCATTTTTGGGTCACATATTGCCCTTAAACAACTGGGTTAGTTAAGGTCAGTCAGTCTATGGCCACTGACTGATAAAAGCATCCCGATTGCTGCAGTAAGGAATATTTCTAGCACCATACATCATGTCATATGTACCCAGAACAATTTGGATGAATACCCAACTCTATGTATTCTCCAAAAGCAGGAAAGGTCAAAAGTTTTCTTCTTGCTACAGGATACTCTGCTACTGTATGTACATCAAATTAGATTGCACACAGGACAAGCTATGGAGATGACTTGTGAACTCCTTTTATTTGACAAATATTAAATAGCATATAGCATGCAGAGAGCTGATAGATCCTGGGGCCAAAAATGAAGTTTAGATTCACTTTTTCATTTTAACCATAGATAAGTTGCGGGTGTGGGGTCGGGTGGGCGGTGGGTCGGGGGGGGGGGCGGTGTGTGAGTATTTGTTTTGTTTTGGTTTTAATGCAGTCGTAGTTCCATAACATCAAGGAAAGATCATTGCTGCATTTGGAAACAAATTTTTGGTATACTGACAAAGTAAAAAAAAAAAAGAATCAAGTTGAACAAAACAATTTGCTTTTACAAAATCAAAAGTTTTCAATGCTTTAATATTTAAAAAAAAGATGTTAATATTTAATGTATTTAAAATACAATTTAAATTTTAAATAACATTGAAGAGAACATTTTACTGACAAAAAATTTTGTCAAAACAAAAATGGTTCATTTATCAAAAAAGCAAACATCTACTTCATCATTTTTCTTTCTAAAATATTTTCAATAATTCTTTAATGAATAAATCAATAAAATTTCTAGAATTTGTAAAATGTACATAAATCAAAATGTGTATTTTTATTGAGATGTCTTCCATGTAGCATTATTTTAGAAAATACAGTTGTTCTATAAGGGTAGCATCTTTGATGATCTTTCTATGCAAGAGTCACAGTAACCCATAGATAAGGCTATATTTGGAGACGATATAAAGCAACTGGATTTAGCAATTAAAAAATCTTTTTATGAAAGTGCTAATGGCAGGCTTTGCGTTTCTTGGGTTTTGTGTTTGGTTTTGTTTTTTTTTTTTTCAAATTGACACCCTTGTAGTAAGTAGATATTATAGGTTTGGATTTGATTCTGACTGGCTGACTATATTTGTATCAGGGAATGCCTTAAACCTAAATTGCCTTGTTATTTTCAGGGGTACTTTAAGTTACCATAAAGCTGGAATAATGAAGAAAAAACCTTAATAAACAATTTTCCGTAGTATTTAAATAGCTGTTCAATCCTGATCCAGCTGTTTTATGTTGATATTACATAATAAAACAACTAAAAAGCTGGATTAACCTGTTTCTCATAGATTCTCTGAACGCTGAGCTGTCTAAATTGGCATAAAGCCACTTACAAAGCTTTCTCTCCTGTCCATCGTCAGGAAAGTTAGGAAGGCATCTATTCTTTTGCTAAAAACTAAACCCTAAAACATTATGTTTAAAATTGAAATGATATCCTCAATTTGCAGTTTGGGATTATTAGGTTATCTAGATCTTAATCAAACCCCTTTTGTTTCACACATGGTGAAGTTTTGCTACCAATGAAATCAAAGGCAAAGCTCCCCTAGCATCCCTGCTTCTGAATCCAGAAAAAAGTAAACACTCATAAAATAGTGAAACAAGCTTTGCAGACGGATAACTGGTCTGTCATTTCTGATATTACTTCTTAGTCTTCCAGTTTCAACTTTTAAAATATATTATAAATTCTTTTTATTTTTTGCTTTTCCTAATAATTTTTACTACAGCTTTATTATAATGGTTCAGAAAATATTATTTTTTGCCCTCTCCTCACATGATTTGACAACTAGATTTTTCACATCTGTGTGTGTGTGTCTGTTTATTCTAGTTTGAGGTACTATATACGGAAGAATAATCTTTAGAAAAGTGCAAACCAATGCCTGTGTCTTTCCCAGAGATCTAAGTTCATATTGGGAATACTAGTCTCCTGTGAATAAGGCTTCTATAAAAATTCAGTCAATAAGAGTTTAATACAGATATTGATGAAGTTTTATAGGGTCTTGATTGATAAAGGACTAGCGCTAACAGTATTGAACACTATTCATGATTTGCATTCTAAATCACCTTGCAAATTGATGGCACTTATCTGAGAGGAAAGTTAAAAAGTTAAGTGTTGAGCATTCACTGCTCAGGAAAGTAACTGATTAAGTAGCAAACCAAACAGAACTATAAAAGGGATTTATGCTGCTCAGAACATCTTGTCTAATTGAAAAAAAAATATTTATGCCAAACTGTAGGAATGAATGTGTTTATGCTTATAATTTATTTCTCAATGGCATGATTCTTAGCGTTCTGGTAGTATCTTGCTACAGAGGTTTGGGATTCTGCAGGTGATGCCTGTAGACACTGAGAAATATATGTGGATAATAAGTATGCCTTAGATAAGTTATCTGCACTGTGTGATGCTCTTCGGACATTTCATGTAATGACTGTAGGACATATTCAGATCAGCTACATAGAGACCTTACTTAATCACAGGCATTACTGAGAATCCTTCTACCAAGAGGGCAGTTCAGATGGCTGAGCATTTGGGGTTACCAAGCCATAATCCCTGTCCAGACAGTGGAGAGAAGATGTAACAGCACTCGCTTGTCAGTGTGTCTAACTTAAAGACTAGGCCTATCCTAAAAATACTCATATTCAGGAAGGTGGTAAGATTACCTGTATGGATTATGAATTGCATAGTTTGAGTTGTAGCAATACTGATGTACTGATACTTCACAGAGGGCAGATGAGACAAACCCAACTATCATTTTTTTTTAAAGTAAGCCTGGGGGGCGGTTCAGAGCATGATGATGGAGACATTGCAACAGAAGAAGACCTGCAACTACCTGGGCTTAGATTTGGGAATACATTTATGGAGCAGTTCATCAGGTCTGCCCTAAAGAAAGTTCATCCTGGTCGATACGCATGCACTTCCCTCCTGTGGGGCCTATGCTGCGTGGATGTTTCTGAATCACCTGGACTAGTTTTGGTTTCTTCATTATCTTCATATATACCTAGTGAACTAAAAATAATACACGAGAAAATTAACAATCCAAGAGTAGGACTCTATTCTTGACTGGTAAGGATTACAATATTAGTTTCAAGTGGTGTGTGGCTTATGATATTCCTACACAACGCTAAGAGATCAGACACCAGCTAATATCCACATCATGAAAAATGTGGCCGTAGAATGCTCAAACTGTTTACCTCAGATTTATGGAAGGAATCAAAAGAACAAAAATCACTTATAGTATTTACCTCTCTAGATTTTGCTCATGTCAAAGTTTCTCACATGGTGGACAAACCTATTGCAAAAAGATAACAGGAAACAGGTGGGCCAAAGAACAAAAGGAAACTAATGCATCCGGAGTAAATCATGACTGCAAACACATTTGGAAGTATTGCTATTGATCTTCATGAGATAAGGATATGAATGCCTGCACGTGTGCATATGCATTAGCAAACTTTAACCCACCTGCTGACAAGAGACTGCCCTGACAGCTGTTCATTCAGTCAGAGTGTGTTTTGTACACGGTTACAAAAGATACGAGCCTGCCAATTTGATAGATGGTCTTTTTATTACTGTTTAGAATACACTATTTTGGTATTTGACCACTTTCACTCCATAAACTTGCAAGAAGATTATCAGAAATGCTCCAGGGACACGGACTGGTGCAATCTGCCCACAATTCAAAACATACATATTCTAATGATGCAAACTGGATACAATGTCCATAGCAAGAGTGGCAAGATTTGGGACCCGGGCAATATTATGTGTGACCATCTAACTGCCCAACATTTCTGTTAGCACTGTCAAACAGACTAGGCTGGAAAGTAGCTATGTCCATTTTCCACCCAAGTCTTTGTTCTGTTTTTAAGTCCTTGGGCAAATAACTCAATCTGTGTATTTCATCTTCTCTACCTGTACAGAGGTGTTAATAATCCTTATTTTCACACAAATCCTTACCTTTCCTACAGCTAAGGTGGGGGAGACAGAGGGATTTATAGCTGAACTGACTCAGAATATTGGGATCACTTCTGACATTGGGGTCAATTTTGGGGTTCTGCCATGGTTTTTCCACTAATGTAAATCTGATCTTTGATAAAATCAAATGTATTAAACAGGAGTGGTAAATTATAATAAATTCTGTCATGGACAGACTTACATCCACATGGTTATACTCATTCCTGTATAATTTACATCAATTTCCAAAGCTGACCTGTTTATCGTAACAGATTTTGACGGTGTTGTGTTGTATATTATAGCATCAAAACCATCCTATCTACTCCCTAGGCTTATTTTCTTCATCAGTAAAACAGTGCTTCCTGCCTCCTGCAGTACTTTTTCTGCATAGTTTGTGGACAGAAGCTGTTACATGTTTGTATGCAGCAAAATGTTTCAAAACTGTTTGGAGGCTCTATGCATCACAGCAACACAGGAACCAAAGTATATATTAGCAGATTTGATTTATGGCGTTAGATTTCTAGTTATTCATATTACTAGTTAAAGTCTAGATACCACAAATCTTCAGTTATCCAATTAGTCTTTAGCTATTGAGGCCGGTGAGACTTTTTCTATGGGTAGAGTCAATTTACATGAATTAAAGTTTGCAATATTGGCTTTTCAGTTTTATCTGCTCTTTCAAACATTTCCTTCAGTATAGCAATATTTAAGCATTTCATTTCAAGATCCCCTATGGATTGGACCAGCTGACAATGCTGTAAAGAGAAAAGACTTCATATATCTTGGACACGGGCCTCGTCTAAACTGACAGAAGCTGGAGAGCTCTATGATTTCCAGACTCAAAGGCTGACATGTTCTGATCCTGGGTGGGGGTTGGAGCAGGGGATTCCCAGTCTCCCCTTGTCTTTCCACCTTCCCTTCTTCCCCACCACACATACACACCGCTTCTCCTCCATGGCAAGAGGGAAGCCCAAAAACCGTAGGACAGAAAATAACCAAGACAACCCAGACCATTTGTGCAGCAAGGACAATACGAAGCAGGACCCTTTAACATGCCACTGTCCACAGTCCCTTGAGAGCATCCTTTCCATTCTGCAGACATCAGGTGCCCAGAGATCCCAGTCTTTCTCTCTCTTCTAAATATAATTGCTATAAATTATGTAGGGAAAGGGGATGCTACCCTCCCACCCATGCTGTATATGAAAACAAAGGACAACACAAGCTGATGCCCAGGAGATGTGGAGCAATGTGATCCACACTCATGAACCTCAAGGCACTCTGACTCATGCTGCACTTCATTCTCTGCAGAGGTTTTTGGAGACCTGCATATTTGGACAACATTTGTTTAGTGCTTAGAAAACCTACAGCACTTGATGTCTTAGCCAACTTCTGTCAACCTAAATAGGATCTTCCCATTTACATTACTAACAGCTGAGCTAACCTCTTAAATGTAGCTAAATGTTATTAGTCATTATACAGAGTAATTTAACTTTTGCCACTTAGAGAATCTTTATATTTATGGCTTGGAGAACAGAATTACCTGATTTCATCAGTTATTATCCACTGGCATATTCTTCACATTCTATCTAGTGTTGCTGGTTTATTATATTGACCTCATTTCCACTGACACTGCAATTTAACTTCTGTATTTATATTTCACAGATATTTTCTATAATTTAAAAAATTACAGCTGCCGTATGAGAGCAGTAACAGTCACACAGTAAACTTTGCATTCAGATGATCGTCAGTGCTCCCAGTTTAAGGACTCAAGAGGAGACAACCTGAATAAAATCTGATTAAAGTGATAAAAATGGTCAGACAGAAAAATGAGGGGGAAGAACAGGGTTTGTAATATTAAAATCCTGGAAATGGTTTCTCCTGAAATATCAAGCATCAGAATTTCTTGAACTGTGATCCATGGAGCTCTTGGAATAGTGTGCAGAAAGGAAACTTGCTAAAAATGTTGACTTTTCCTCTACCGTAAAGCAATAAAAGGAAAAAGACAGATAATTTTTCCTAATGTTGTCTTGACCACATTGGCAATTACTCTGCATGACCAGTGAAGTAAGGTGGAGGAAATAGTTGTGCATCTACATGTCTCAGTAAAACAACCTCCCAATTAAATACTAGTGTGGACAGAAAGATTTGCAGAAGATACAAATGTACTGCTTCTCATAACGGTTGGGGCTGAGAGGGGACAGCAAAGTCCAAACTGTGAATCTAGAGTCAAGCTGAACAGCTCTGCAAGTATGTAGATGCATGACTCAGTATATCATATCTGAATATTAAAAGTAAGGATGAGTAACAAGGCAGTTGCTTCATATGAAATAAATTTTAGAAATTCAGTGGTTCAGACCTTAGGAAGATTACATTTATTTTTCTTGTGGGAAAGTTTGTATTAGAGAATTTTCATAATTTTAACTCTTTTGAGTAAAACTTTGTTTAAAAAAAAATCAATTACTTTAGGAAGTGTAATTCTTGCATTAATAAATTATCATATCAAATGGAACAGAGGACTAAACTGAGGACTAAACCAATCTGAATGTTTCCACTTAAAGTCTGAAAACTCTGATTGGGTTTAGCTAAACTGATATGGTTTGTCAAAAGACCCTCACCAAGGTGAAATGACAGCCCACAATTTCTACTGCCTGTCATGCCATTTCAAGATTTACTTTCGTAAATCACTTCCATCTCAGCAACTTTGCTCCTCCAGGGATGTAAGATATTCCCAAATTCTACACAATTTGGAATGTTATTAGAAATTATATTCAGAAAAAATCTGTCTTTCTTCAAAATTCCTATCAGTAGCAACATTATCTTTTAGAAGTGACTATTACTGAAAAAAATAGACCTGCAACAACAGAACTATCCAGATGTGAAAGAGACTGAGAGTGACTCATTTATTTATGCATCCTGAATCCCTTGCAGTTTCCATTTTGATATGTATTTTCAATTGTCTGCTCAATTGCTTTGTTTTGGCCCTGACCAAGTAAAGCGCTTTAATATATGTTTGTCTTAAAGTTGTCTGGGGGCAAGACCTGACTCTGTACTTTCTATAAAATTCTTACCACAATGGTGAGTGGTTGTTGTAGTGGTGGCCAGTCAAATTACATATTGGTATTTAAGTACATTAGGATGAAGATATGATATTGCTTGTGGAAAGGCAAACAGTAAGTCTTCTCTTCCCACATACTTCTGATTTTCTAAGATTCAGTTAACTCCTCTTTCTTGATGGTTCCAAGTTTTCATCACAATTCAGGGAACTTTGGAAGAAGATATTTTTTCTCTTTCTAAGCAGAAATTACAGAATTCAATTTCTTTTTGAAAATATATGGAACAAAAAATTGTTCCACAAAATAAAAATGCAACTTCAAAAGAATATAAAAACACATAATGAGTGAAGAATTAGCCTGTAGCAGACTATTCCAGCAAGGCATAGAAAATAAGGAGAAAAGATTTTTAAATGAAAGAGATTTCACAAGTGTTCAGAAAGGATCCCAAATCTTTCAAAATTAAATGAATCTAGGACTTTCTGCAGAGTTCAGAAGCTCTCTGCAATGCTGTTGGGGTTTTTTTTTTTCTATTTTTGTTTTTCCAAGGCTGATTTCTTTTTTACCAGCTAGCTAACAGTGTATTAAAATCCTCTAAAACTATATTTCATGATATTGTAACAACTAATTTTAACTTTGGATTTCATTTTTTATAAGATATGTTGATAACTTGGGTCTGACCAAACTGCTTTGCCTGACTAAAAACCTGAGTTTCTTTGTTGGTATTCAAATAGCTACGATTTGAGGCAATGGCACTATCCAAAAACCAAATAGCCCTCCTCCCTCAAGATCTACCAACAGTTTAATTTCAAGACTTAGCATGGTTTTTCTTCCAGGCTTAGTCCTACTTTTCTGTCTGTTGGAGATAGCCAGTCTTGCTTTACAACCTGGAAGGAAACTCCTCCTGTAAGCCACTGAAAGAAGACTCTTAGTGACAGGATACCTTCAGTTTTATCCATGGCGATCTGCTGTCACCGATTACAGCTTTTCACACTTTCCTTGGGTTGTTCTGCTCTTTGACTGTTAACTATTTTTTCCTTAATCACCTGCCTTAATGTCATATCAGATTTGGTTTCTGCCAAAAGTTGCTGTGTAGCCAGAAATCAGGCTTCTCTCTCTACACAGATATATCATTTTCTCATAGCCATGATCCATTTGCCTTCCCTCCACCACATACCCATTCTTGGAATTCCTAATCCTTAGTTGCCTCAAACACAGCAGCAAGCTGATCCAAGCATTTAAAAGCCAGCTTGTCCTTAAATAACTTGGATGAAAAGCTTTGAAATCATGATTCAGAATAGGTGCCATCAAGAAAAGAAAGAGATGATTGAAACAAGAAATAATTCTAGATTCAATGTGAGAATCTGGCAGATCTTTATTGTCTGCAGTACATACACACTCTGCCAAAATGGAGTGCTTGAGCAGCAAAGATATCTCATTGCAGCTGCTGAGGCATGAGTCCAAGCCATACTCTGGTTTTGTACCCAAAGATGCTCTCAGTCAGCTCAGCTGAGAGTATATGGCCTTTAAGCCTAGAAATGAATACGGCCCACAAGGCCCATTTCTGTGGCCTCATTTATGGGGCGCTATTGGGGAACCTCTTCTGGTGACTCATCTACACCATGGAAGACCAGCACATCTATATGGGCACAATTATTTAGAATAAACAGTCTTTGCTGAGAAAATAAAACCAGATTGTGAAAATTAACTTGTAAAAATATGAAAAAGATACATGAAATGAACCTACAATTATCCAAAATGAAATTAACTAAATGAAATAGTCACCTTGTCTGAGGGCAGAAGTTGAAAGATATGGAGCCTCACTACTGTTCCATTGACTCACTTCCCACATGTCCTGGCAATCATGACAAGACATGACAGACAGCGAAGAGGAATAGTTTTCCTTCAGGTGTAAGGACATTCAACCCTGAGTCCAGTCTAGAATAAAGCTGTACCCAGTAATTACAGTCTGTACTTTCTGTATCTAATCCATAAAAGCCTAATATTGCAATTTTGCTTGAATTTTCTTTCTATGAAAACTACTCTTGCATGTCTTCCTGCCTAGTGGCAGAGTTTCAGGAGGAAAGATGATGACTCACAACAGAGTACAGTCTGCTAAATGGTGAAGAACATGGGTAAATACTCCCCAAAGCTGAGGAAGGAATTGAAAGTAGGTCTCCTACATCTGCAGTGAGTGCCCTAATTACAAGTACATTGCAGGAATGGGGAGCATGTGGGACCTTTAAATAACGCTATATGTTTTATTGAACTCAGCTAGATGGTTGCCAAGACAAGCTCAAAATAAATCTATTATACCAGATCCATTGGAGATTTCAGCATACTATGTGGATCCTAGCTAGAATCAGACTTAATTCTTACTTCTGCAAAAATGATGTTACTTCTGTTTATGCATAGAAGCAGAACTCTGGACATAAGGGGAATTTTACAAGTGAAAATGTTGGCATCCACAGACTTCCAAATAGGTTTTGACTCCAGAAACTAGATTTCACTAAAGTGCATCACTGTAGTCAGCAAAAACCTTCCATGAACAGGGTCAAAATGACTTGAACAACATACTACAAGAAGCCCTTCTTGGAGCATGAGATGGGACCAAGTAATTAATTAACATACAATCATAGAATCATAGAATGGTTTGGGTTGGAAGGGACCTTACAGACAATCTAGTTCCGACCCCTCCTGCCATGGGCAGGGACACCCTCCACTACACCAGGTTGCCCAAAGCTCCATCCAGCCTGGCCTTGAACACTTCCAGGGATGGGGCATCCACAGTCTCTCTGGGCAACCTGTTCCAGTGCCTCACCACCCTCACAGTAAAGAATTTCTTCCTAACATCTAATCTAAATCTACTCTCTTTTAGTTTAAACCCATTACCCCTTGTCCTATCACTCCATGCCCTAGTAAGCTGTCCCTCTCCATCTTTCCTGTAGGCCCCTTCAGGTACTGGAAGGCTGCTGTAAGGTCTCCCTGGAGCCTTCTCTTCTCCAGGCTGAACAACCCCAACTGTCTCAGCCTGTCTTCTCACAGGAGAGGTGATCCAGCCCTCTAATCATCTTCATGGCCCTCCTATGGACTCACTCCAACAGCTCCATGTCCTTCTTGTACTGGGGACCCCAGAGCTGGATGCAATACTTCAGGTGGGGTCTCACCTGGAGAGCAGAGTAGAGGGGCAGAATCACCTCCCTCGACCTGCTGGTCACACCTCTTGTGATGCAGCCCAGGACATGGTTGGCTTTCTGGGCTGCAAGCGCACATGGCCGGCTCATGTTGAGCTTCTCCTCCACCAGCACCCCCAAGTCCTTCTCCTCAGGGCTGCTTTCCATCCATTCTCTGCCCAGCCTGTAGTTGTGCTTGGGATTGCCCCAACCCACGTGCAGGACCTTGCGCTTGGCCGCGTTGAACTTCATGTGGTTCACACGGGCCCACCTCTCAAGCCTGTCAATGTCCTTTGGGACAGCATCCCTTCCCTCCAGCGTGTCGATCGCACCACACAGCTTGGCGTTGTCAGCAAAGCTGCTGAGGGTGCACTCAATCCCACTGTCCATGTCGCCGACAAAGATGTTAAACAGCGCTGGTCCCAATATTGACCCCTGAGGAACGCCACTCGTCGCTGGTCTCCACTTGCACATCTCGCCATTGACCACAACTCTTTGAGTGAGACCGTCCAGCCAATTCCTTATCCACCGAGTGGTCCAACTGACAAATCCATGTCTCTCCAACTTAGACGCAAGGATGTCGTACAGGACTGTGTCAAATGCTTTCCACAAGTCCAAGTAGATGCCATCTGTCTCTCTCCCCTTATCCATCAGTGCTGTGACCCCATTACAGAAGGCCACCAAATTTGTCAGGCATGATCTGCCCTTAGTGAAGCCATGCTGGCTGTCACCAATCACCTCCTTATGTTCCATGTGCCTGAGCGTAGTTTCCAGGAGGATCTGCTCCATGATCTTGTCAGGCCAAAGGTGAGACTGATGGGCCCGTAGTTCCCTGGGTCTTCCTTTTTCCCTTCTTAAAAATGGGGGTTATGTTTTCCCCTTTCCAGTCAGTGGGAACTTCACCGGACTGCCATAACTTCTCAAATATGATGGATAGTGGCTTAGCAAGTTCAACCTCACAACTGGATTCTTTTTCCTCTGTGTAACAAGAGGAAACATTTGTAGATGGCTCAAGAGCCCTTTGCAGTCTAAGCAAGGTGCTTACTCAGGCAGCACTGAAAGATATGCAGTACAACAAAGCAGATTCTCAACTGCAAATGCATGTAGCAGTCCAAGCAGAGGATGTTGGTTATTAAGGGAAGTAGTTAGGACTTCAAAGTTCCCTGTCTTTTTCCCTGCTAAAAGAGGTTAAAATGGCTGAAGGGTTTTTTGAGATTACATCTTCTGACAACAATTTGTAAACATTTGTCTGAGTGCAATGAAATCCAGCCAGGCCTTTGAGATGCTCTTCTGCTTTATGCTGAAGGAACACAAGAATTAGTAGAGGATCTGGCTATTTCTGCAATACACGCATTGCGGATGCCACATAGTTCTTCCAAAGGAGAACTGTGAATCTGGTATTTTCTATCATTCATGAAGTGTCACTGCCAAAAATCTGGAGTAATTTATCTCAGTAGACTCATGTCCATCTCATCTCCCCTCCCATGACTAATCTTTCATTCCTCCTAAACGAATCGCTTGATTTTGGATGTGAATTTATCATAATTCCATTGCTCATAGCAAATCTGAACATAAGTGAACCTTGTCTATCTCAATATTTCTGTCATGGTAGAGAGAGAAAGGACAAGACAAGAGAAGTCTAAGGGGAAGTCTGAAAATGTATTGGGGAAAAATAGAAGTAAAAAATCTGGAGTTTTGCTTAAAAAAAAAAAGAAAAAAAGAAAAAGAAAAAGAAAAAAGAAAAAAGAACCACAGTGTTTATATTGGATCTGATCTTTTACTTAAAATAACAGACACAATCCAGAGTTCAACAGCAGACCTGGATCTAAATAGTCAAAAGTAATTTGTGTTGTTCTGCTCTGTGGTTTTGGTCCAGGTTCAATGCTAGTTCTGAGAACTAATCTCATTAAGATGAGTGTAGCAGCTCATTCTACCAAAGATTTGTGCAAAATTTTCAAAGGCATTTGAGAACAATACTAAATCCTTGGTATGGATTATTTGGCAGAACCACAGAAGAGGAATTGTCTGAGCTTGCATTCATGGATTCCTCAGAAGAAGGACATGGCACTACTTAATCACTAGTTGTGTTGTTTGGGTTGCCAGATTAAATGTTGTCTCCTGCTGGAACTCAAACATCATCTGTAAAGTTTGGTTTTCCCCAGAGGAACCTTGACACTGACAGGTTCCAGTGTCGTGTCTCTTGTTTTGAACATACCCCTGCAACAGATGAATACTTGGCTAGATTCCTTCTTTCCTTCCTCCCCTCATCAGCCTCTGAAGACCAGTCCATAACATAATGGACATTTTAAAGACATTATAGATGAAAAGAAAAAATTAGTTAAATCAATTACTTCACATTTGTCTTATACACTTAGTGTTATAAAACACTACATTCCTGAAAAATAAAATATACTTATTAACACTTTCCTGAAAAATTTGAACACAGTTTTACTCACCAGCTCCATCATGTTCTCAGGTCAGCAGTAATCCTTGCATTTCTGCATTATTATGAACACGAGCGCCTACTTTGCAGTGCTAAGGCACAATAAATATTATCATGTAGTAAAAAGCTGTATTTTCCCCACAGAATTTGTGATTTTAATATATTGCAAAGGGGAAAAGGTGAAAAAATATGAATGTACATGACGAGGAAATGGTGACCCAGTAGGAGCTGGGAGAGAAAGCACCATCTTCAGCACATGGATTTTCTGGCCACTGCTGGGTGCTCCACAGCAGAATGGGAACTGACGTGAGGACACAATGTGCAGTTGAGCACGGCACAGAGGAAAGCACAGAGGGCTGACAGAAAACCTCACCTGGCAGGTAGTGAAGGCCTGCTGAGGGTACCGAAACTGTCGTGGTACAAATTTGGTGAGGCTGTCCACTGCTCAAGAGCTTGGCGTCTGCGGAAGGACCAATTTGTGGGCTGCAAAACTTATTTCCCAGGTTACTGGCATGGAGAAGACAAACTGACTGCTACAGATGTGTTTGTACACATCGCTCCTCTCGACACCTTCTCTTCAGTGTCGGCTTAACAGCAGAGGATAGGTCTACTTTAAAATTAGGCCAGGGATAAAATAGAACATCATTTGTGAAGGTGCCCAGGAAATATGCTATCTCAGCTCTGTGTTGTCCCCTACAGCTCCCAGTCCTGGTGACTTTGGAGATTTTAATGTGAATCTTGCATTATTTCAGTGCAATCAAAATGAAATACTTTGGAAAGCTTCATTTTGTGAAAAATTCTGAGATTTGGACTTGCTTCAATTTGGAGTGAATCCATATGTTAAGTTCTTGGAATTTCCTGTAGGAAATACCATTTTTCAACCAACTCTACTCCAGAAGGTAAGATGAGGCTCATTGGCAGCAGAGCATGAAGGAGCCTCTGTGTCACCATCTTTGTTTTAGTTATTCTTCAGACAAATTGAAGTTTGCCAGACTGTAAGTAAGAAGACCCATTTATTTCATACAAACCATGGACTTCCAGGTGTTGTGACTTTCTGTCATTATCAGTCTTTCCATTTGCAAAGGCAAGAGGCAATCTCTAGTTTACTTCAATCTATCTCATGTACAGCTCCACAAAATTCACAGAGATAAACCAGAAAATGCTATATTTTCTGTGTTTCTTTATTCCTTAAAAGCAGAGTAGTTGTTTTTCAGTTTGGTCAAACCCTAAAACATATTCACAGGTAAGCTGAAATTGTTCCAAGAACGCCAAGTAATCACAAAGGTCATTTGATAGATTCATGAGCAGTTTCTAAGGCAAGTGAGCAAGTCTTTATTTAAGATTAACCTTACTGAGGCTGATGCATGGTGATATGTTGCATTCTTGAGTTCCTTTGGGATGAAGGCAGTAAGCAACTGGAACAATTATAGGCAGTATGGAAATATCAGCTTTACACACAGATTGGCAGATATTGCACTCTCATGTCTGAATATATTTCTCCATACTGGTTCAGCTCATAACTTATTATGAACATTTTTTATTCTTTCTTGCTAGCATATGTCTGCTTTTATCTCATCCATTACTGGCACATGTATTCTCACAACATAATACCATAGCGGCCATTTTAGTAAAACAGATGGGCAAGAGGATTATTTGTCTTGATACTTCATTCAGAAACCACGTTTTGTTTATATTTTGTATTGACATTAAAAAGCTTTTCAACCAATGGGGTTTTTCTTCTGAGTTCATTTAATTTAATTTTATTTTTTTAGTGATCCAAAAAGGCATACTCTTTTTTTTTCTACTTCAAGAACAGAACGATAGCACTGCCTGGGGGTTACCCGTAGCAGTATGCTAACTTCTAACGCAAATCAAACACAAAGGCTGATGAAGAAGAGATGCAAAATTGCTACTGTACCATTGGAAATAAAACTTAAACATGAAATTCAAAGGCTACATGCTTGATAATGCAAAGGAAAAAAATAGGGGAAAAAAAAGCTACCAGAAATATTCAAAACCAGGAGGGGGAAAAAAAAAGCAGCAGATTCCTCACAAATTAAAATGGATTTTGAGATTTATCATATATCTTTTTTTTTATTAATTTTTATACTAAAATCAAACAGGCAGGCAAAGCAGGCAATAGTTTACTGCTTTGGAGAGGAAAGAATAGTGTAGGCTGTGTGGCTTCTGACTGCAAATAACTGTATGTGGTTTGTCTGGTTTTCTTCCTTTGGAGCACTGAAAGTTTATGGTTCAGGTGTGGATGACCTTATCATCATGTAAATGCTCTTCATGGTGAATAGTTATTGTCCCTGTGAATCGAAGGTAGAACGTTCTTTGGACTTGCCTTGTTCAGGATTTCACACTTTTAGCAATCACTGTACGATAACAAAGCTAGATTGCTGTGCTTAGTGTGTATCTGTAAAAAGAGATTCATATTCCTAGAGCTTGCAATCCTCACTGAATGCATAAATCAAAGTTTTACTGTCCAAGTAATAGCATAGAATGTACTGGGATAGAATGTACCACGGGGGGGGACGATATCCCTTAGGTGAAAAAACTGACACTAACTGAAAGAGCAAAATCTGGATTGAGAGGCACAAGTTTAAAGTCAATAAGTTGCAGAAACCTCCAATCTGGGGTTTAGATCAGCAAAATTTTCCACTGTCTGGATTGGGACTGAAGGCAGAAATTTTATTAGCTCTTAACCTAGAAGGTAATTTACAGTAATTTCTACGTAGCTACAACTGAAACCCCTTTTTGAGTTCATTCAGTACATGAAAATATTGAGATTGCATTGCTCAGCTAGTCATTAGTGAGAAGCACACTATAAAATCATTGATGACTGGTATCAGTGACCATTAACAGTGAGATGGTAAATTCAGGTTCAGATGCCCATCAGAAGAATTTTAGGAACATCTAGAAAAAAATAAAATGTCTACATGGACAATTTAATCCTACTTCTACAGGTCCATGGTGAGTTTCTTCATGAACTTATATCTAAACTAAGACTGGAAACGTGCTAACCCAAACTTTGCATAGCACCATTTCTTTCTATTACATACGAGAGAGAAACAGAATATATTTGATTTTGTTCTGTTTTCTTACACAGAACAACTCAACCAGAGGGTAGAAAAAGCAAAAAACCTGGATTTATAAATTATAGAGAGATTTTCCTTTGTGGAGAATTTCCAACATTCAGCTTACTGAGTTCTAGTACGAATATCTGGAATACACAGTGAATAAAATTTCTTAGCAAATATGATAAAGCAGTTAAGCAGACTGCAATTTCATTTTCTTGATGACATCACTATAACAGATAATAAAAAACCCTCAACATTTTTACATTTTTCCCTTGTTTCTTTTGTCTAGTTTTAGCTTTTTAGTGGGCATCGAAACAAACATGTGAACCTAAGTATTAGTACTACTGAACTTTTGAATGTTGCTATTCCCCCAAGATGCCAATTACTTCTAGAAAGTTTGGGTTATCTAAAAATGTTTCTGTTTGATTCATCTTCTCCCCCAACCTTTTCTGATTTTCTGGATTTCCTGGTTATTCAACTGAGCACAAATTGCTGTTCATACAGATGCACTGCCATGATTTCTGATTTGCAGGCTGTCACTCCCATTAATAACCTACTAGGCTGTCATGCTGTCATTCCTTGTTGCTGCAACGATTTGTTTCAAACATAGGGGCTGATTCATGAAGAATAAAAAAAAGCAGTTGTCCTGTTTTACAGGAACCTCAAAATATTTATGCAGAAAATGTGTGAAAAGCACACACACTACTTTTATCCTGAAGAATGTGATTGCCAAATACTCAACTTGTTTTCCTGAGAGGAAAGAGAAAGAATATAGACTGGATTCTCTGCTCAATTTTTTTCTATATGAAAACATAATGCTTTTAATAAAATGTTCCCCTGATAAAAAATCCCAAGTTCAGTTCCAGAGCTATGAAATGATAACTTCCCAGGATGATGCAATGGCTTAAAAACTGATATCAAAACTGATTTTAGGGATTTGTTTTTTTATTTATCACCCTGTCTTTCCCAGAAGTATTAATGGCAACCATCTTAGCAACAAAAGAGAAAAAAAATATCGCTGCCCTTCAGCCCTTTTTTTCTCTTGCCTGATTCAAAGGTACTTGGCCAAATTTCACTCTCAGTGATACTGGTGCAGCCTCATTGCCTCTTACAGACTTGTGCTTTTGGAAAAGAGAAAACAACGTGGCTGGCTGGATTCATTGTTCAATATCCCTCCATACTGCTGGACTACTGCATGACCGGGAAAGGCCAGATAATCTCTGGGATGGGCAAAACCTCGCTGATTAATAAACCAGCACATGTGGAAAATGAACCACACAAAAGCAGAAAATGAACCTGGAATGAACCAAAACCTACAGGGTTTCTGACCCATTTGCAGATGCCCAGGGACTCCCCTCGCACTGCGGATTTGAGGCAGACGGCTCGTTTGACAGGTGATGCTGGTGTCCACGGGAGAGCAGGACAGGTCCCCTCTGCCGTGCCTAAGCGCTTCCCGGAGCAGCGTGAGCATCGCCGGGATGTCTGGCTCAGCAGCGCCGGGGCCGGCCAGCACCCTCTTGAAACACCTCATCCCGGCATTCGCCATTCAGCTCACATACCCGCAGCGTTTCAAGGAGCTGGAGCTGCCAGGAGCCGAGCTCCTGCACTTTTTCCACCGCCAAGGCCCAACGGTTGGCACATCTCCCAAAGAAACAGGCAGAAGAAGGTTTCTGAAGAAGGAAAAGAAATAAGAGAACAACACAGGATGCTAATGTAAATCAAAACTGGGAGAGAAGGTGAATGCGGAGGCTGTTTGGATCTCAGCTGCAGTGCTGGCTCCTGGTTTCCTATTTTTCCCCTGTCATCCTCGAGCTGCTTCTCCCCAGCCCAGACCTGCGCTATTTGCGCAGGGTGAAAGTTTCTGCTCCCCTTCCCCTCCTCTCCCCACGTCGCTCTCTGCCTGCTCCGAGTACTGCCTACAGATGGCTGCTAATGAGCGAACTACTTTGAAATACGTACTCAAAAATACTTAAATCATTAGGCTGACTTTGTAGACTGTAATTTAAACCAATATTTTAAAGAGGCAGCCTCCCAATTACAGTTATTGTTATCTTCCGTAAGGCTTACACATTAACCCACTTGAAAATTTGTCCCTGCCAAAGAGTATCAGCAGCCAGTCTCAAACCTGTCAATGCCACAGTATTTTCTAAATTGATGTTTAATTAATGAAGTACTATAGCAACAGGTTCTCTCTCTCCTTTTTTAATTTGATCTCCATGGCATTATAGGAACCTAAAGCTTCCACTAGGCATATATTCCTACCGTTTCCTTGTCAGAGGAAATGTATATTCATTTTAGACTTGCGGAGGCAATTACAGTAGCCACCAGTTGCCTACAGCAGCTAATCAAAGTGATAACCTGCAAGTTCTCAACTCCCCATGAGACAGCCCACTTGCCTCCAGCTGATGAATGCCAAAAGAGCAGCATGGGCCCACCAGTAATGACACCGTCATCTAAGAGAAGTTTTTAACCAACCCATGGTTTTATAAAGACTCTATTAACATCTCATAAAAAGAGGTCTAGATAAAACATTCTAATAAGATTTTTTTTAAAAGGGAAATATCAGCGCTGATGTAAATGTCCATTGTAAAATATTAAGCTGGTATTTGCCTACTTGTAACCTTTGTGCCTCTCATGTTGTGAAAAGTGATGAAGTCTTCCCTGAGTGTTTTCAAGCGTGTGACCAACCTCTGACTAATATGCTATCACGTCCTTGCCCCAGTACAGCCACACAGTCAAGCACGTGCTTCACCTTAAACAAATGCGCAATTCCATCAATTTCAAAAGGATTCAGGGACTTAAAGTTAAATGTACAGGAGCACCGTAGAAAAGTGGGCTATTATGCTACTGGAAATTAGTATCCCAGATTGGTAGTTTACTTATTAATTGGTGTTGCCTACAACTGCAATAGGCAAAGTAAATTTTAGAAGTAGAGGAAAACAGCATTTATAAATAGCTCACAATTATTTGCTAGCAGAAGGGGTTCACTGCATTAGTAGGAAACCTTTAGGTTCTTCTGCATGACCAGTCCCTTGCTTTTGCTGGAATTTTATTATTTAGAACATAGGCGTACTTGGCAACAATGTGACCCTCTCCACAATCTGTCACTGTATTAGTGACAAAAGCAGCATGAAAGATACACACTATATTTTTGCTTTATTCCATCAGTGTATTTCAGAGTTCAGCATATTTTCAGAGTTCAGTGGATAAAAATTTAAAGAAAATTAAAAGATTTGAAGGATGCTTCTCAAACCTTTACTTGATTCATTGACTTTGCAACTAAACAGAAAACCAGTTTCATGGTTTCCTTAAGACTTTCTAAAAACCAAAAAAAACCCACCATAGACACCACCACTACCCACCCCCAACACACCCCCCCAACCCCATCCCACCCCGAAATGTAAAAGCTACCCACGTGAAGAAATTCTCTGTGGCTGTGCTGTTACTCCAGTTATTAAATCTGAGGTTTCTCTTTAAGGCTTCCGGCCAGGTTTTGACATTGGATTTCGGGATATTCTAATTAGCTGCGGTCCCAAAGGAGGTGTTCCTGGCTTCTTCCCTGCATAGCTGGAAGTCCTGGAGGACTCCAGGCTGCAGGCTGCAAGGAGAGCGGGTTAGGTTAGTACATTTCCTACCCATGTAGCTCTCGTCGTCCAGGGAAAGGATTTCTGCTCTACCATTTCCTAGTCTCATTAAAAGGTTGGTGAGATTTTAAAGGCTGCAGTTTCCATTTTTTAGGACTGTCACCACCTGCAGCGGCCATTTCGTGCTTTGAAAGATACACGTCATCATGCTATTATAATTACTTGCTTGCACGAGCACTCAAAGGACCTGAACGAGGCCAGCCCAGTAGCTCAGAGTACTTCTCCACAGTAGAGGAAGAGGTGATCGCCACTTTGGGAGTTTAGGTGATACCCAGCTCGAAGATCACGCCAACTCAGTCATGTAAGCAAAACCATTTTTTTTTCCTCCATAGCAAATGAGGACAAATAGTTCATCTTTACTTGAAAAATCAAGATAAAAATAATCTTCCATCACCTTCCTTTTCGAGCAGCGCCAAGACAGAGGGTACTCTCCAGCTGCAGCGATGCCCAACCGGGGCCAGCCTGCGTGCTCAGCCCTCCTCCAATACCTGGGAGACAAAACCAGTGGCAAGGGGACGAGCGATGGGCTCCGGCTCTCCGTGTGGGGCATGCACTGATCTTCCGCAGAGAGCTGCCCAGGGAAGCTGATGCCTGGCACCAGGGCTGCTCTGCTCCCTGAAACACTCCTGAAGAGGGTCTGTTCGAGACAAAAGGGGTTTATAAGTTTAACATATTAGTGCTGGCTATTTTAATCTTTTAAGAGATTACAACAGACTGAAATAACTGGGAATAATGGCAGAAGGCAGGTATGGTAGATAAAATGAAATGACAAACCCTTTAATAAATAGATAGCAGAGACCTCATCCTTACAGGAGCAAATACATAGTACACATGTACGCAGCTTTTCACCAGTGGCCCCCCATACACCAGCAATATCCGAAGCCCAGACACTCTTTGCCTGTGATACTTTCATGAGTTTTGACTTAGTTTGGGGCTCATGATAGGCCTGGCTATGAATTCATGCTTAGCAAGAGAAGCATCTTGTGAGTGACCCCCGTCTGATGCTGAAACTCTGGCAATCTTTTAATTTCTGTAGGAGCTGCACACGTTTGTGCCAAGGTTTCCCTCAATTCTTGTCTCCAAATCTCCCTGACAGCTCGAGGAGATAACTAGTGGAAAGCAAAGTTCAACCTCACTTTTTTTCCTATTTCCCCAGTTTTCTCCAGTGTTGAATGCAATTACAATGCAGTGGGAAAATCATATAGAAAGACATTTTTTTTACTCAACAGTCCCGCTTTCTGTTCATGACCTGTTCAGCACCAAGGAATTTCTGCAGATTTTGAAAGCAAAAGCACATTTCTAAAATATTTCATCCTCTCAGCATAACATGCTATAGCTTACATGTCAGGAGGACAGTCTGGCTAATTTGGGAACAGAAGCTTAGAATTGCCTGGAAAGTGGGATAATATTTCCGTGAAGATCTTGACATTTCTTTTTTTGCATTTCAAACTTCAGCAACATAAATATACACAAAGACTCAGAACTGCAAACTTCAAAATGTTTTGATTTACCTTTCAAGGTAATGGTTAGCTGAATTCTAACTGCAGGACCAAACCCTCTTCTTATAAACGTTCTACATGAAATATAAGAAAGTTGTATCTTTGGAGCTGTGAGACAAATCTGAAGACAATTCAGAAGTAAGAGAAGCAGAATTTGCCCTGTATAATCTCTGTTGCAAATAACGACCCCAAGTAAGGAAAGGCTTTCCTTTCTAGGCCACCAGGAACACCTTTTGTAAACTGCATACATTTGATCTAGGATGCTGAGAGACAATAACCAAAATCGTTCCCACACATATTTCTACAGGCATTTTTCAGAATCGAGTTTAAATTTTCTCACTTTAGAAAGTATGGAGTAAGATATCCAGACTCTGTGTTTCAGATACCTATTGAAGTAAGACGGAGCTCTTAAAATCTGATTTCATTTTCCTCCAATAGCACAGAGAGATGATGCCTAACAAATGATACTAGCTGTCAGCTTTACGCAACTATATCTGTAGACTTCAGACAATTATCTGTAATCAATAGCTGTAGCATCATGGTAATAAAATTATAGTACTTACGTATAATTACACTTACATTCAAATATATCCAGTTCCATTCAAAGCATATATTAATGGAGTAAATCTTGGTAAGTCAGTAATTCTCAACAGAGGGGAGGGAAGGTCAGATCCATGTTTTCAAAGAAATTTAGTTCAGAAAAAACTTCCCTTTTCAGCTAACCTTCTAATATTGTCATCCTTTCAGATTTTAGAATGAAGGTAAAGTCTTTGCAGAAGTACCTCTGCTAATCCTACACACAAAACTTTATTTTTCTACTAAATATAATTCTTACATTTAGATGTACATATACATTACATATGTAATTACAATATCATTCATTATATGAATGAGCATGACATAGTTTATCAAAAGCTGATTCTGTTATTGAAGGTCAGAAATTAGTGGACGCTCTTCTACAATTGCTTGTAAATCCACCAAGATGAATCTTTTGTGTCACTATAAATAAGCATGTATTGTATTTTTCATTTGTGCTTTCCCCAATCAGTTTCAATATGCTGTCCCTCCCTGCTCCTTTTCTGGTTCTCCTTCTATTCTTTCATTTCCTGGTCCTCTATTCACTCCAGATTTCTCCTTTAATTTTCTCTCCTCCTACTACTTTTTTATTCCTAGCATCAATGTTGAAGATAGTATTCTGTGCCGAAAAGGTGTTTGTATTGGTGCAAAAAAGACCTCTGTTCTATTACCTTTTTTTCCCCATATAAAGACACTGTAATACTTTGGCTGTATTACAGACCCTGATTTCAACTGTTACAGGACTTTCCCTTATATAATGAAATCCTGAGTCCTAGTCACCCTGCTGTTATGAAAGGGGAAAAAAAAAAAAAAACCCAACTTAAAAAAAATCCTAATATGCAGGTATCTGGGCATGTTTCCCACAGGTTACCGCTGCTGTTTAAGTACATTGAAAAACAGATCTACGCAAGGATCAACAAGTAGGAAATGAAGGGCATTATAAAAGGACTGATAGGATCAGTCCTTTTTCCTTTATGACTCACATGCGCAGGGTCTTGGCAAGAGCTTCTCCTATTTCTAGAAGAAACTTTCTCAAAAAGCACAGTGTTTATGGTGAAAGTTCCAAATTTCTATGGTTTTCAATACAAAGAATTCTTTTTAGTCATAATTTCATGCAGAAATATGTCATTTTTCCCAGCCACTGCTACCTGCAGCTGAGAAAATTAAAGTGGTGAACACTGATGGAGAAGCTGGTTTGGGTATGCCTGTGGAGAAGTCAGATCTGTTGTTCCTATAGGTATTTCCAAGTCAGTTTTAAACCAGCTACCTTGGTCCTGCCAGCAGTACGAAGGCTTCTCGCCTTCTCCTGCAGCTTTTGCAACCCACCCAGGATTTGGTACTGCAAATGTGGCAGTCCTAGCAGGACACGGGGCGAAACAGGCCGCAGCCAGACTGCACCACGCGCGTGCCTCCGCTGGGTCCCATTGGGCGCAGAGAGAGGACGTTCTCATTCTGGAAATCGCAAGGACTGATGACAAGGAGAGGCGGCTTACCTATGATGTACTTCCAAAAGCCACAGAGAGTGGGGGGCTCCTTCTGCAAATTGTCCTGATTCTCACTGAGAAAACTGACCCTGACCTGGCCAGGGGAGCGAGGGTTGGTCCCACTACCCCTATGTCAGATCTCACTTGAGTAACATCTAATCTACAGTATTGCCTGAAACTGCAGCACAGTGCTATTATCAAAGTGGGTTTAGGCGTTTAAAGCCTACAAAATGGATGCTTTGGGCAAAGATTTCCTTTTGGGAAAATAGGTTGTGTCCTGAAAGCCAAGGATAGTCAGAAGATGGTCAGCAGCTCTTAGGAAATGGCCTATAATTCCTTAAGTGCTAGCTAAAGAAATAATGTGTAGCCAGAGAAAAAAACTAGAGCTGTCATACCCTGAAAGATCTAATTTATGAGAGATTTTCAGTTTCTTTTTTCTTTTCTCTCTTTTTTGCTAACTAGAGTTAAAAACAAGGTAATCACACCATAATTATAGCTTTGATCAGTTCTCTGCTGAAGACAAAAATGGTTCTATGTAGGTCACCTGCTGATGCTTAAGTTTATCAAAACAGACTTATATCATGATAATATCAATTTAAAATCATCTGTGGCATGCTCACACAAAATCTATAACTGTTTCAGGTGTTCTCATTAATCACTTATATATTTCACTATAAACTGTTTATAAATTATGTTTATTGTCTTATAATTAGTAGTACTAACAGTGCATAATATTAATAAGGTCATTAAATATGTAAACAATAAATAATAGTAATATTAATGCCACCAAGCAGCAATGCTTGACAGCATCATGTATATTCAGTCAGCCTACGACTATATTTCTCTGCACTTCAACGGCCAGACATGGAACGGTGCCAGTCACTGGTTTAATGAACATCAAGATGAGTGCAGAAGAAGCAAAGTTAGTTAGCAGTTGGTTTAAAAGAAAAAAAGGAACAGCTAACAAAATAAGTGTATTCTAACACATGTAATTACAGGACATGATGTGGACCTTTTGGATCCTTTTATCACTGCAGTTCTATATGCCTGTTCCCTATTCCTGGACAAGCAGCAAGACCAAGCTTCATTGTTGTAACACCCAAACTGGTGGGCCTAGCTAGTTTGCTGTGAGAGCTAGAGTGATAGATTTGACCTCTAGAATGCATAAGGTTAAATCAAAGACAAACAATGAAGCACTGAAAGGTAAACAGATGGTCCCCGACATTGGATATTATAATTCCTTTTTTTTTTTCCCCAAAGTTTTTTTGGAGAGGGACAAGTTGAGGTTTTTGTTTATTTTTCTAATGGGAGTTCTACACTCTGCACAGATTTGCTATCTGCTGAATTTGGCAGGCATTATTGAGGAGGCCAGTTATGGATTGAGGAAAACAAATTGTTTGCAAACCAGTGGAAACCTTGTAGAACCATTGCATTAGATGCTATATTGACTTTACCTCTTGTGCTGGTTCTGGCTGGGATAGAGTTATTTTTCTTCATAGTAGCTAGTATGGGGCTATGATTTGGATTTGTGCTGAAAACAGTGTTGATAACACAGGGATGTTTTCGTTACTGCTGAGCAGTGCTTACACAGAGCCAAGGGCTTTGCTGCTTCTCACACCACCCCACCAGCGAGTAGGCTGGGGGTGCACAAGGAGTTGGGAGGGGACACGGCCGGGACACTGACCCCAAATGACCAAAGGGATATTCTATACCATATGATGTCATGCTCAGCTTATAAAGCTGGGGGAAGAAGAAGGAAGCGGGGGGGGACATTCAGAGTGATGGCATTTGTCTTCCCAATTAACCATTACACTTGATGGAGCCCTACTTTCCTGGAGATGGCTGAACACCTGCCTGCCCATGGTAAGTGGTGAATGAATTTCTTGTTTTGTTTTGCTTGCACACACAGCTTTTGCTTTACCTGTTAATCTGTCTTTATCTAAACCCAGGAATTTTCTTACTTTTACTCTTCAGGTTGTCTCCCCCATCTCACTGTGGGGGGAGTGAGTAAATGGCTGTGTGGTGCTTAGCTGCCAGCTGGGGTTAAACGACAACATCCCTTCAAGCAGAAAGAGTGCATAAAGATGCCTTTATACTTATGGATCAATATTATGTGTTTCAATTTCCTTGTCTCTCCATCCTAGAAGAATAGAAGTTTGTTATAAAATTAAAATGGAAACTATTTGTTGAAGAAAGGGCAACATCACCTTTTTGCCACGACCAGGATGGCACGTTGCGAGGGACTGTGCACTCATTAACATTTGGCATGTGATTCTGAAGTAAACAGGTTCTTTTAAAACTGCCTTGATTTGTCCATTTGTTCCAGACCCAAAGAGCAAAGCCATGGGATTTTCTTTTTCCAGACTTTTCTTCCCATGTGCCTCAAATGAATGATCTTTGTCCTTCCAGCCCTCATGCTTTCTGTACTGGAAGTCCTCCCCTGTTATAGATCAGCTCCCCCATAAGAATTAGACCCACATTGAATGCCCAAAACTCCACCACTCTGACCAGTGCTAATGGGGATTTTGGTGTCTTGGCAATTGAAGTACCCAACAATGTAAGTAAGTAGGTGGGAAGCTTCTAGGGTAAATCCAATAATATTTACTGCAAAATTAAACACTTTAACAACAAAGAAACAACATTCTTTGCCAAAACACATACACTTCAGCTATTCTGCACCCAAGCTACTTGTGACACTTTGCTGGACACAGCTAAATTCGATGTGACAACATTAACTGCATCCCAAAAAGTCTTCTATGACATGCTGTTCTGCTTAAGAGCAGTGCTGAGTATATAAATTCTGGTCCATGGTGATAGCAACAATGTCATATCTGATGGGTTCAGTTAAGATTGTCTTCAGCTGTGTTACTATCCTGGGCAAAATAATGTATGCTACCTTGTCCTAGAAAAGGTAGGTGACCACACAGCATAGAAACTGCTACTCTAAGCCTGCCACCCCAATCTGTCAGCACACAGTTATCTATGAAGAGATAACTGGAGATCCTGGTGGACAACAAGATGACCATCATCAAGCAATGCACCCTTGCAGCAAAGGCGGCCACCAGCATCCTGCGATGCATTAGGAGGAGTGTTGCCAGCAGGTCAAGGGTGGTGACCCTTCCGCTCTACTCAGCACTGGAGAGACACATCTGAAGTGCTGTGTGTACTTCTGGGATCCTTCCCCACAAGTCAGTCATGGACATACTGGAGCCAGTCCAGTGAAGGGCCAATAATTGATTAAGGGACTGGAGCATCTCTTATATGAGGAAAGGCTAAGACAGATGGGACTCTTAGTTCTGGAGAAGAGAAGGCTCAGGGAGATCTTACCGATGTGTACAAATACTTGATGGAAAGGAATGAAGAAGAGGGAGACTGACTGTTTTCTGTGGTGCCCAATGACAAGAAAAGAGGCAATGGGCACAAATTAAAATATCAGAATTTCAATGTGAAAAAAGACAAAAGACTTTTTTACTGTGAGGATGGTAAAACTTTGGAAGAGTTTGCCTAGCAAGGTTTTGTAGTATCCATTCGTGAAGATATTCAAAACCCTACTGGACATGGTCCTGGGCAACTTGTCCTTGCTGTCCGTGTTTGAACAGGGGGGTTGGACTAGACAACCTCAAGAGGACCCTTCCCACCTAAACAATTCTGTGATTCTATGAAATCCCTCAGGCTGAGGATGAAATTAAACTTGAGGGTGTGTCTGATCTGAGTGTGCCAGCTACTAGGCACGCTACATTAAGTAAAATGCCGTGCTGCTGTGAAACAGTGTATATATATATATGTAGGCTGAAGAGGGAACACTTTCCAGCAGTCCATGCCTTAAAGTTTATTTCTATTGGGTTCTTTACATTTCTTATTGCTTAACTTTCTTGCACAGCATGGCTACTATTGTGGATCCCATTCTGAGGTCTTAGTCCTCTCCATTTATTGTAGGAGGAAATCTGCATGTCCTTCTCAATGCTATGGATCCTCTAGGCAGCCATACCTCTGAATTATAGGATTTCATTCTGGAAATTGTTCAAGCTGCTACAAAATGGCCATATGCACCTGGCCATTTTGCTGCTTCAAAATGCATGGACACAGCAGTGGGTGCTGATAATGCAGAATTCAGTTACTGCTCTAAGACAAGATGAGGAGCAGTTTAAGTATTTCACAGCAAATATCTCATATTTTACTCATCAGCATTCACCTGTTCTTGGCACCCAGAGCCAACCAATGCAGCAGGAATCCTTCATGTGATATGGAGTAGCACTAGCAAGTAGCAGGCACATCTGAGCTAGCTAAGATTATGGATGAAGCTTCAAATATTTGGGCTTACTTGATCTGCTGATGAAAGGCATCCTGAAATCAACTTTTCAATACAGAACACAGTTACAAGATCATTGCTCCAAAGACTACCTAGAAGCATTACAGCTGAAGTTGTTAGGACCATATTTCTGTTCTTCTCACTGCTGTATACCAAGGTAGTATAATGCAAGTGAGAACAGTTCTCAGATGCAATCCAAATATTGCCAAATTCTTTCTGAAGATTTGACTTTATTAATGACATAATTAAATTAATTTCTTTAATTTAATAATTAGTAATGTATTAATTAATAATAATTAAATCAATCCTAACCTTTTCCTTGAGACTCCATGTTCACTCTATACTTCCCCTTAAGAGTGCTTATTCCTAGATAAGGGCTATTTAACAAATACCATTTATTACCCCATCCCAGAACCTCTTTGTTTCCATCTGAGGACCCTCATGGTACAACAGGTGAGCTCCAAGCTCCACTTCATCCATTCTTTAATTCTGAACTATAAACTTTGGCAGAGTTCAGAGACAGTTTTATGTCCCCAGAAAAGGTAATTTAATTTCAATTAAATTTTTCAAGCACATTCTCTTTGTTTTCCTGTTCTAGCAAACTTTTTTATACAAAACAGACATGAATAGCCTTCTTTCTTTTCCTTTCTCTTATTTTGCTATTTCATCATTTTTCCCATATTCTGCTTCTCTGGTTGCAGACAGTCTCATCTTTTCTGGCCCCCTCTGTTTGTCAGCCTCTCACTTTCAATGCAGAGACCTCCTCCATTCTCTCACTAGAAATATGAAGCTAGATGTTTAACATACGGATCTTAGAAAGTGCTGGCCACCCTCTAACAGACAGTGATAGATCTTCCCTAGTTTCTACTGGAGTTGAATTTCCTTGGCATCTTCTACTACCATGCCTCTATACTTCAGGCTTTTCCATTTTGGAGCTCAGCCTTCGCTACCTTTCAACACCTCTCCGGTTTCTGAGGACTGTCTTTCATGCAGTTCCCATTGCTCTCTTTCAGTCTGCTTAAAATGCTATCTTTAGCTGTCTTCAATTTTAGCAGACTCCAATTTTGTTTCAAAAACTAAATCAGACTTTAGCGGTCAAGCTATACATGAGCATAAACTTCAGAAAGGATTGTTGCATTTGATATTCCAGGCTGCAACTGGAATGGATCTCAGTTTCTGAGTGTGATGATTGCTTCCACCCAACCAGGGGTAAAACAAAGAGTAGAGTTGTGTAAATAGGAAGCAGAGCTTCTGTCTTCTATTGCACCAAAATCCTAATAATGCTGATTAGAATAGCATGGCTACATTGCTTGCTTTTTCATCCCAAATTCCCAGTTTGAACCCCCAAATGTTCCGATCTTGAGTTCCATGCTCATTTCTAGAATAGTGTCAGTATGAAAGGAGGGTTGTGGAAATAGGCTTTTTCCTTAGAGCTAATCAATAGAGGGCATAATTAAGGACTGTAGGCCAAATCCTCAACCAAGGTAATTCACAGTGATTTACTCCACCTGCAAATCTGGCTCACAACACCAAATTGCTGCTGTTAAAATGTTAAATCACTCCCGACCAAGACAGAAAAACTGTATTCTGTGCTTACTTTCCCATTCCTGTTTCTTTGAATTTTCCTTGATTTGAATGCCTATCCCTCAGGAGGCAGAGGCAACCATTTCCTGCAAGAAAGAAAAAGTTAATTTTAATACAGGGTCTGCTTGATCCCTCAAAACAGGTCAAAGTTGCGATAATTATGGATATCTGACTGATGTTCAGATGCTTACATTCCCTGATGAATCCGTATCTAACTCTATGTGATGGAAATATATCACATTATTCCTGTGTTTGCCAGCTTGCAGTGTCATTCCAGATGGCAAACACAAAAATAGCATGAAAAAATTCTTTCTGAAATTCAGGCTCTAAAAGGGTTTTGTTAATCCTACAACAGATTTTCCAAGATCTTCAAACTGTCCGTTCCTTACTAACATAAACCACCCCAACAGGAGTGTCTTGTAAAACCATCATTACAGTAAATTTCAAGCCATTACTAATTTCATTACTGGCTACTTACTAAAAGTATATTTATTTCTTCATCACTCCTCTAAGAAATCTACCTCTGTTAAATTTTATTCTTAGCTTGATGCTACTTTCATTAGAGTAGGAGTATCTTCCGAGCAATAGAATTGTAAAGGTCTCAGTTGTTAACATGAAAGTGGGACTGCTTAAATTTGATTACTGTGTTTAATGAAGTGTCACATTTATTTACAAGATGACATGATGAATCACATTACAGTTATTACAAATCAGCTTATAAGAATGGACAAATGGTTCAATAAAGCAATGGATTTACAAATCTAAGATGAGCGCATTTGGGTTCCTTGTCAGATTTTCCTTTTAAAAAAAAGGCAGTGCACTATTTTCTTTAGCCCAGGAGCTAAATTGGCAATTTGCTTAAGAAAAGAGAGAGAGAGAGAAAGAGAGAGAGAAGAGAGGGTTCGCATTTAATTTTGCAATATACTTTATGTCTCACTGACCAAAAATGTCAGATCATTCACATGGGCAAATCCAGTCCACGTCCACACGCTCGTTAACCGCACATATGTGTTATTTCCTTCCTCTTCTAATGCACTTGTATCCCACCCCTAGCAGAAGACCTGTCCCACATCCATACCAGATACAGTATCTCCTGACAAAAATTGTTTTGCCTGTCTCCTTCATTTGCCCGCACGCTGGGCCTTAAACTGGGGTTCAAATTACCCCCAAGAGCATCAGTCCTAAGATTAAAATAAAATTCTATCTGCTTGCCTTTTGACACTTTCACCACTTTGCCTTGTGTGACAACAGTGACGCGAGTTGCCCAAAGCCTGAAGAAAATCAAAAAGTAAATAAGCATCCATCCAGCCCCCCCTTCTTTCCCCGGCCTTGGAGTCTTCATTAAAAAGGTCTTAGTTCACTTCCATAAGAAGGAAATTGGCTCATTTGTGTGCTGTACTCTCTCTCCCTCTCTCCCTCTGCCTGACTTGCAAAGGAATTTGTTTGAAACATTTTTTTTTTTCAGCGCATTTCTGTTTATTTGTGTTTGCCCTGCAGAAACGCTAATGCAGGTTCATTGCATTAAACAGGCCTGACAACATCTGAGTGCACTCACATATGTGTAGGCTGAAAAAGAGCCGCATCTCGGGGAGGAAGGGGGCTGAGAGGACATGTGTGTGGTTTGGGGGGGGGGGGTATGTGTGCACATGGAGGGGGGAAGCTTCCAAGTGGTTGAGCTCAGGCTTTCGTGCCACATCTGCATTTCACCCTGTTTGAGTGACAGGTGTACATGGATGCCACATCGGCTGCCAATATGTTATGAGACCATGGTAACAATCGCTCATCTCTGGGGAGCTATGTTGCCTCGTTCCTCACTATCAGACATGAAAGAAATAATTTCAGGTGCCAGAAAAGGAACTGTGATAAAAGAAAACATTTCGGCTTTCATGGCACTGGAGTTTGCCCTGAGGCAACAGCTTTGATAAAAAAAAGTGTCTCTTTCTTTACATTCACAATTAATCCATGATTATCTACAAGCAATCCTTTGGCCTATAGGATACTGACAGAAAAAATGTTTTTCTTTTTTTTTAAAAAAAATTTCCTTGTACACTTTACCTCTGTTTTTCCTGCTATATGCACCTATTGTATCACACAAATCTTCAAACCCTGCTGAAGCTAGAGACAGCTTCCCACCCCCACTTTGGGAAGTTATGTAGATATCAGACATATCTGTGTAGAATAGCTATTGTTAGCTGAAGTATTAACATATAATGTTTCTTCGGTTGTATATTTAAGAAAGATATGAAAGAGGGCTATTATACCACAAGGAAAGGTGAACAATCCCTCTTTTCTGCAGTGTTCTGTATCATCAGCCAAAAGAAAATTTTGGTATATTTTTAAGAGCAAAACAATGAGTTTCATTCAGGAGGCAATATTATTTCTCTCTGCATGAGTTCACTTTCACTTGAAATTGGTTGGATCCAGTGTTTATCATGTCCATCTGATGTCGGTAAGACCATGCTTCACTGTTGAGGTCAGGTTCTTCCCAAGAGACATGCAGGGTCACAACGTAAAACAAATAGCACTGGAGTTTCAACCCAGGCAACCTCAACCTTTCTGGCACACAGCCTCCTCCACGAGGAGGTCTTCACTGTCCAACTTTGTAAGGGAGACTTACAGTCCCATCACCCAGCAGTCATTGCCCACATACCACTCTGGGCACCTTGCACCCACAAAAGGAGACAGAGTCTCTGGGGTGCCCAAGGCACAGATGCCTCTCTGCAAATACATGTGTGCATGCATACATGTATGTATACCTATATGTATACCTGGACTAAGTACAGCTCCTCTGCTTGCAGACGGCAGCATGGCATAGCATATCCCACCCTCATCCTCGGAAGCGCCTGGACCTCCCAGACCATGCATATTCCTCAGGCACCCTGAGGTGCAGGCTGGGGCTCCTTTTCAGCGCTGGTACAGGAAAGACAGTGCCTGACGTGAAGGAGGTCCAAAACCACACAGGAAATGACCGACCAGGAATTATCTTGGGCACAAACCCTTGTGGCACAGGTCCAGTGTCTCCCCCTTCCCGGCCCTGCTGTCCCATGTCCCAGGCCATCCCTCTTGCCCCTTGCTGCTAACATTAAATGCCAGCATCAGCTGATGCATGATCCCACACAGGCCATGTCCAGTTGTACCATCTCAGGGCCAAGCTCTGATCTGCCCAGCCAGCAAGAAAATATCGGAAATAGAGTGTGTCTTGTGTGTCAATGCAGTCCCTCTTTGGGGGCACACAGAAAGTTCATGCCTCTGGAGTCAAACCTGGTGGCAAAGAGCCTGCAGATCCATGGCGTGACAGTGCTGTCTTCCTTTGGTGGGGATACCTCCATTTAATCTGAATCGTCTAGCAAATCTGCCAGTCATCTTACCTACAAAGCTGATAAATTATATACTCAAAAAATGTCCCCATAATACTTCCATGGAATAAATCCTTTTGTGTTTAGAAGAAGATATTAGCTTCTCTCCAATGACAAGCACAGCAGTCATAAAGTAAAAAAATATGGCTCAATGGACAGGACAGTGCTCGTCCAACAGTTTGGGTGGGCTGGGACAAAACTCTCCATGCAGAAAGTGTGAAGTTTTTTCCTAGGGTGTTTTTTTTCTTTTTCTTCAACTCGGCAGATTCTTGTCCATACTGCATGGACAACTTTAAAAAAACCAGTCTATGGACTTACATTTTTTCATAATTCACAGATTTCAAGTGCTTTAGGTTTCGGTTGAATAGCTGGAGGTGCTGAGCATCAAAAAACCAGACTGATCAAGCCAGATCTGTAGGGATATATAAATGCCTAGTTGGTTATTCACCCTGATTAGGCACCCATTGTGGATCTAGCTTTATGCACATTCACTTCAACATTCCAAAGGGATAAAAAGTTTACATATATAGACCTTCACACCCCTTTGCCTCAGTTTCTTTTGAGAAATGTAGCAATGTTTTGCCTTATCTGAAAACACATATAAAGATCTCTGAGAAAAATACCAGGAATTGAATAGAGAGAGTGCTTAACATGACATAACCATCACTAATCATGAGATTTCAGATTTCTCTTCTCATTCATCTCACTCATGGCTGACTTCTTGAGCTCCTCCCAACCTTCAGATTTTATACTGGTGACTCTTTGTTGTGACAAGGTGTGTTTGCTTCATGTTACCTATTTCAGGTCTTTTTAAGGTGTACAATGGCATAGCATGTTTTCTCCTAGAACAGATTAACTTGGGCAAAAACTACCTACAGGGTCTGGTAATTAAGCAGTTTGTGCAAGAAAATGGAACAAGAAGCCAGAGAAATTACAGGAGTCTGAACTCTTCAGCTACCACAGTTGTAGAAAATCTGTGTTTCTGTTTCCCATTTTTCTCCATTTAGATCTATCTGTCCGTATGGATGGATGTCTCTTTTTGTTTATCACTTTCCCTCTCTTTCTTTTTTTTTTTATTATTATTTTTGCATCAACATGCATCATTATCCAGTTTCATGTTACTGTCTTCCAACTAACCCAAACAGCAATATTTTCAACCATGTGCTGATTAGTGGAAAGGAACAAAAACAATCTGAAAGATAATAATAAACAGACTGGGGAGATGAAGGAATTATCAGGGAGCAAAGCCCTGGCATGGTATTGCTAAGTTATGTACTCATTGCTCCCCGGCTCTAACAAGCAGTTGCATAAAGCTAGGTAGCTTTTCTTCTCAAACAAAGCTAAAGGGGAAAAAAACAAAGCAAGGCTTCTGTGTGTATGTTGGTACGTGTTTCAGGGGAAAAAAAATCAGGACATTGTGAGCAAACTGGCTCTGCAACGGATCGACAAGGGTTTATTATTCTGAGCAGCACTCAATCAAATGTGGCCCCTATGAACAGAGAGTAATGTTGGCGAATCATCCTGGGGGCTTTTTTTCTGTGTGTGAGTGGTATCCATCTGTCAGCTGTCAGTGCCAGTGAGAGATATACAGAGCTGTCACTTCTTGTCAGCCAGCATTTGTGAGGCCTTTTGCAGCTGCTACACAACACATACTGTCCTTATTGAAGGCCAGCAAGGAGTCTTGGAGAAGATTCTGCTGGGCAGGGTGAAAAGGGGAAGAGAGATGTCAGGACCATTGTAGGAGAACAGCCTTGACCCATCAAAGATTTTTAACTTCACTCTCAAAATCCTATTCTTTTCTGAATATTAATGATAATAAAAGGCAGATGGAAAGCTGAGGTAGTGGCACAGCTATAAGCTCTGTATTTCGAGATTCAAGGCAAGTCTTGCACTCCCTTTGGTACCTTTGGAACCTGTAATAATAAACATGGTGGGATGTGGGTGGTGATGCATTCCAAAGAGTCCAGTGCTGTATCCTGAATGAAATGAGAAAGGGGACAAACAGTTATTCCTCCAACGAAAAAAATCTCCACCCATCACGCTCCATATGTATGTATACATACATACATATATATATATATGCACGCAAGATAGATGTGTGTGTGTGAAAAACTTCTTAGATGCATACCCACACGTTTTAGACGTGTTGGAGCTGTGCTGGGCTTGTGCTGAATTTAGGGCTATACCGAAACTAAGGTTCCGAGGCACTGAAATCTTGCCAACTGTATTTTCAAAATGTTGGCTCCAAATGTTGAAAGTCTCGTGAGATCAGCTGTTCTTCTGAGCTTTCCTCCATCATGGGATGTATCAGAACCAGCTCTAGCAAATAAGAGGCCTTTTTGATTTCTGATCTGCTGCAGATTTATAGCATTGATAAGGACCAAAAGTTTTGCATCCAGCCTGTTTGATCTCACATATTATCAATCACAGATGGAACAGAAGCACTGGTTTTAAGTAAAGGATCCTGATTTTAGAATATTATAGAATTGCAGAGTATTATTATAAATGTGTAGGTATGCCAAATTGTTCTGCATAATTTAAAAAAGAGTAATTGTTTAAATCTATAGAGAATGTTTTGGTTTGTTTTATGTGTTTACAGCTGTCTTCACAACAAAGCTAAACTAACATGGCCAAAGTGCAAGACAGCAGGATTAGCAGAAACGAGTATATGTGGAGCTGGGAAGTGCTAAATTCTACTCTTTGCTTTTCCACTGACTCTCCAAGTTGCCTCAAGCTGGCCATGTCAGTTCTCTACCTGTTTCCCATTTGGTGATAGCATTTAACTACCAGTCTCACAAGGGCACTGAGTTGATGAATCTTTCAAACAACCTTTGGGCTTCTAAAGCTCTCTTGAGTATATCACCAAATCAAGTTGTGTGATTCCAGTTGTGGGATCATAGTGAAAAGCTAGAAAATTAGCCCTAGTTCTGCACCAATCATTTTGCAAGGATGGGAGATCGCGTGATGTTAACAATTCTCAGAGTTCAGTGCAGCTTTGGACATGAATAAGCCATCATAAACCATTATTTAAGTATAAGATCTCATACTAGAGAATTTTTTTTTAGAAATCATCTTGTTCTCTTAATGAGACCTTTTCAGGAAATTAAGAAATTCTGGGTTAAATAATGCAGTCAAGAGTATTGTAACAATTTTGTAAAGTACATAAATCAATGAGGTCCTGTTCAATGGCTAGGGTTTGTACATACTACATAACACTGATAACATAATATCAATAGCTATAATATAATAATTAGAGAGTAGTATTACATAAAAAATAGAAACAATTCATTTTAATTATTTTACATGTTTCCATTATGTTACATGCATATGAAATTTTAAATCCTGTAGAATACTAAAAAAATAGTCAGGCTGGATAATTACATTGCTTAGTATTTTTCAGTAGGGTGACTGGGTTTCTCAGGCAGACTGCTATTGTTAAGCCCAAGCAGCAAATACTTTGCTATTCACTTTGTGCCTCTAGAATTTTTTCTTAATTTAAAAGATGCAAAAAAGATTTATAATTTAGCTTAGGGTTGCTTGAAAGCCTGCTCTGTTTGGTTACCAGTTTCAAACACATATGGTATAACTCATATTGCTGCAAGTAAAACAAGACTGACTGTTGAATGAGCATAACACTGTAATAGCAGAATGTCTGCATTTAGCCCTTTTAACTCAGATCTGCTCATAAGCCAAAATCAAATGGGAAACAATTAGTGCCTGTCAGAAAATTATTTTTCCCTTCCCCCTGAGAAAATCTAAAAATCCAAAAGAAAAAGAAGAAATTTTCAGCTGAAAAGTATTAATTTGGTGTGGAGATGCTGTTCCAATGGCTCATGGGAATTGTAGTTCATGTGCCTCATGACCCAATTCCTTTTCAATGACTTAATCTCTTATTAGACTGTCCTTGTCCTTAGTCTCCCTACACCCTTCCATGAATAGTTTTGTCATATCGCAGAGGATCCCACCATTTGTATCCTAGAAGATACAGGAAACTCCATAAGAGAAACCCCATCCATAACTGACAGGGGGGAGTTTGTGGCTCTGAACAACTTCTGCCAAGCCCTTTAGCAAAGTTCTAAAGTTTGGGCAATTTTGTGATTTTGATGAGAAGTCACAGTTACAGTTATCCTCTCTGAGTTAAAGTGTAAAGTTTTACCACGCTGCAGGCTGATAAGGCACTGGATACTCTTCAATTTCATTTCCTGTTTAGAATAAGAGTAGCTAAAATTCTGAGGAGTCCCTCAGGATGAACCCCTTAAATAAAGTGTATTTGGTAAATGATACAGAAACCATACTGCCAGCATGTGGTATACCTGAAAGAGTTCAGCATTTCTTGTGAAAGCTATAGGTATGCACAAAACCTCTAGAGTTATACAGGTGAACCCTTCCTTATGAACCCTCTGGAAATGTGCTGTGTTACGGCCTCTGTCCACCAAAGCACAACTTGCTGGATTAACACAGAGTACATTAAAATTATTATTTTTTCTGGGGAAGAACAAAAGAAGTGCACTGCTTCAGATAGGGGTGGGGGAACATGACAGGCACTATTGTGATTAGAAAGAAAAGCAGTGCATCTTCATAAACTTAGCGTATTCTTGGGCTTGGAAAAAGGCAAGCCTGAAGTAAGTTGGGATTGAGACAGAGGAGCTTGTTTACAGCAACTTGCTGCCTAACATCTACTCTGAAAGTTCTCATGGAAACAGACACTCTGGTTTTCCTGTGTTGCAAGCAAAACAGCATGGTGGTCTCAGTAAAATAAAAATGGCTACTATCTGTTTATCTGTTAGTGATAGATTTATATATCCCATACCTCTCTAAACCAGACTAGGAGGACACTGTACCCTTTTCAGTCCTCAAATGTTGTTTTAATTATCAAATTGTATGACTCTACTCCCTCAATATTTTGTACAGTTGTTAATTTACTATTGGATATTTCCCCAGCCTGCCTACACCATCTAAATTTAAAAAATGGATTTTGTATACTCCCCAGCCTCTCCATGCTTCTCAGCCTTGTTTGATCTCTTTGCTGATCCCGACTCTGCTTTCCCCTTCCAATTCACTTGGACTTCTCCCTTGGCTTCCCAGTAGTTGGGTCAGCAGAAAGTAAGGACAAAAAAATCCTGGTTGTGTAGGGCAGTAGACAGACATGGTGTAGACAAAACAGTCCCGAACAAGAGAGAGACACCTCACAACAGTGGCCATGGCTTTATATTTAGATCACAGAGGCTCAGCTGTTGAGGCATCAAGACACCTGGTCCCACCATCCTTTGTAGATGTCGTGTCGTGTCCCTGCTATTTCAGGCATGAGAAAAGGGTGGAAGTACATCTGGAGTCTGGCTGCACTCTTGCGCATCTCATTTTCTGACTGGTAGAGCTGCACAGGCTCAGCAAAATCAGGGTTTAGCACAGCTAGGAGCAGAGTGCCAGGCCTGAAGATCTTGTCTGGCCTTGGCACCCAGAGCTTCAGAGGATGATGTGGAAATACTGTTCCCTCTCAGATCACCACTAAGAAACCTTCAGGTATCCTTCATGAAGACAGAATCAGTTAACTAGCAAGAAACCAGAGTAATCCAACAATTTCAAGGCATATAGAAGACAACAAATAGGTCACTGAGAATAGAGGTAAAAGCAGTAACATCAGGTATTATCAGGATCGCAACAGAAGAAATATAAACTAAACTACTTAATCAGGAAATTGGGTCCATCAACATTAGCTTTCTGTCACTCACGGCAGCAGTTTGGGTTTCCACCCTCATCCAGGTAACGCAAGTGGAGGAAGAACTGCCATGGGAGCTCAGTGAGGAACAGCCCTTGTGAAAAGCTGTGGGGACACCAGGGGGTAATTACAGGACACAGACCCAGCGCCAACATACGTGTCTGAATGATAGTGCGAGCAGCTAAGAGAACCACTGCTTCTGGCAGCGTTTTCCTGAAGGTAGCACTGTCTAGTGAAAAGTCACAGATTTCCTCATCATCTGTTGATAACATTGGAAAAAACAGAGAGGAGAAGATGTACATTGTGGCTTTCAGATACTTGCAGAAGAAAAAAGGGAGAATATGTGATCTGTGTCCAAGACTGAGCTGATATGTGCCAAGTTACACAAGTACACACAGTTTAGTGGGATTGATCCCAACAAGTGGGAAAATGGGCAGAATCTACCAACTGTAAATAAGGATGTCTACTTCAGACATCCCAAACCAGGAACAAGCAGGACCATTTGGATTGTATAGCATCAGCTATTATTCAGCATTGCTTAACACTTGGCTTTGTAGGAGAGTTTCCAGTTACTCAAAACATTAATAAACTTTACTCATAGTGGCTTACATTTTCCATACCTCAGGATAAATGCCTGTGGAATAATGCAACCAAAATATGGGTCAACTCTCTCTAAGTATCAGGCAGTCGTGCTTATAGGTTGAGAATTGCCCAGCTTCATCCTTTGCATTGCAGCCAAAATCATTGATGAGGCTCAGACATGTGTGTGTCCATCAGCTTGAGACTTGGATACGTGTTTGTGCCATCTAGAACGTGATATTGATATAATGCTTGATATTATGTGGCAGTTTAAAGGCTTTCTTTGGCTTGAGTTTGAGAGTGACGAAGTCGTTAATACTCCTTGAAGGCCATACCAAGTTAGTCACAGGCCAACACTTCATCAACAATTTTGTTGATGCAACACTAAAGAGAAAAGCCTAACACAGAGATAAAGGATTTTTTATATACTTCCATATTTATAGTCTTGTTTGTCTTTATTTTTAAAGCCAAATTGAATCACTGGCTATATTCAGATAGCTGTGAAAGGGAAAAAATATTAGCATAAATTTGAAAATTCCCTCTAAATCATTGAAGATAGCTCTTCTATGAAGTAAAAATGTTTTGTGAAGATCAGTAACTGAAAGGTTAAATTTGTTATAAGCGTTTCAGTTATCAAGAAGCAACTATTAAAACCCAGAAAATTCAGACTTAAGGATAAACTTAAAAGGAACTTGAGACAGATGTTAGGCTATGACTTCAAGGAATAAGTGTTAGTAAGATTTATTGGGTCAAATTCATCCGATTCAAACCTAGTGTAAGCCAATGGAGTTTTTAAAGTTTAGTGATAAGAAACCACTGCTACATTGGATAGATAAGAGACTTTGACTTTTGGTTTTCTTGGGTTGTCCAAATAGACTGACTTAAGGTGGCTTGGATATCTTAATCAGTAGCTTTTATCACTGTAGAAATTTAGATTCCTTTTTTCTTTATTTTTCTACCCATTTAAAAAGATGGCTCTTGTCTTGGTCTTAAGCTGGGCAATGCTTAATTTTATCAATTTTTAGGTATTTTTTCTTCATTTACTTTTCCAGATTTTCTTCTTTCCATTTTAAAATACCCTTTTTTTTAATCTTTCCCTGCTGTGAATATGATATTATATGAAAGCAGGAGCAACCTTCAGGGATGGCCCAGTCCTTTGTGTAGGAACACTCACTTCCAGATCCTCTCCATTCTGGAGACCCCTGCAGTTGTTCAGTTCCAGTAGAGGGTCCCATGGAAGTCATCCACTCTTTTTGATGTTCAAATCCATAGTCTAAGTGAAAAGGAAATAGCAACCAGGTGAGTGCGGATTGACCAAAGACAAGAGGACTTACTAAGAAGCCATCTGAAGAGTCCCGCTGAGTATTTTATAACATTTTTAATATTTTTTTTCTTTCTCAAAAGTCTGAAGACAAACGCAGACATAAAAAAAAAAAAGGTAAAAAGTAGGGAATAAAGTATACTTATCAACTTAACTTCACTTGAAGCATATCTGAACAGCTGTCTCCCACATGAAGTGTTATTCTTCTTAGTGATTACCAACGCAAGAAAGAAAAACGAGTGGTTAATGTACATAGCATTCTAGATCTCCCTGGCACTACAGCAGAACAAAGAAATAAAAAGGTGGTGCAAAAAAAGAAAGTTACCCCAAAGCAGGTTGGTTTCTTGCTAACAGAAGTGTCAGCAATTTTTCCTGACATATAGTCACTTTGAACAGTACAGAAGTAAAACCAGCGAAACAGAGGACAAGATCAAAATGCGTCTATGTCCCCAGGATCTTCCTCCCTTTCCTTTACCAAAAACCGCGGGATATGAATCCCATGCACCAGGACCACCAGGCCCTAACAGCTGATCTCTGCTCTGTTTTCCTGGGAAAGGAGACACTCTTTTCAACTTCTCTGTCAACATGTCACAGGGGAAAGGAAAGCTATGCAATAATCAAGTCAGAGCTTTCCCAATGATGAAGCTTTTTTACAAAAAGCAAATGTTTTCCTTTGAATTATTACTATCTGAGTTATTTCCATGTTGCAGCTGAAGGCCAGTAGTTTGCAAGTGCAAATACTTGGGGGGAGGAATAGGGGGAGAGGGATTGCTTCAATTTTTGCCAGTGTGTAAATCTTGTTTTCTGCTGGCTGCAGTCACCCTGATGAGCTTGGACTCAGTGAAGGCCCCACTGTTTCATGACATGAATATGATTTTGGAGTAAATAATGTAAATGCTTTCTTATATTCAACACAAGCAAGGCACAAGAGCAAATAGTCTCATTTACTGTCAAGGTGATGTTTGAAATAGCCAGTAGATGTGCACCTACCCAAAGCTCCAAGCCCCAAAAGGTCCATGCATGTGTGTCTACTGACTAGGTCTTTCCATTGGAAAAGCTGAGAACATATATAAGTCTCCCTGGACTCATCAACTCTAATGCTTTTGGCACAGTTCTTCATCACCCCATCATCTTCTGCCTCTTTGTTTCTCCCATTGTCTGCCCATATCATCTGATCCTGTAAATACATGGAACTAACTACACTGTGTGATTAAAACCAGGAATACTTTCTCTTGCAGTAAGTAAGGTTAATCATGCTCAGAAATGGGCTCTTAATGCAGCATCCCAAATATCTTCCTAGAAAATGTCCTATGGGCCCTAATTATCTCTCTCCAAGTAAAAAGGACTGAGTCCAGAGTTTTATATATCTGCTTAGTTTTCAACTGGATTTTGCTGGTGGTTTAAATAAGCATGCTCATTAGCATCTGTCAGCTGCCCAGACTTATTATTTCATTGCTATGTGTTGATTTCACTTTATTAAGACCTACAAGCCTTGATCCTGTCTGAAAGACGAACTCCAGAGCAGATCTGCTGCAGCAGTTGCAGTAATCTGAACAGGCTACGTTAGTGCCCGCAATCGTGTGAAATCTGCCGCTCTGCCCTGCAGAAGGTTCTCACCTGAAGATCTTTTTCTTTCTTACATCTTGTGATTGAGCCCGCAGCTTCTGACTGTTAGAGCACAGTGCTGAAATATTCCCTTTTCTCCAGCTTTTGATGGAAGCTGCCCATTTCTTTCTTTAGCTTAAAAGGAAGAACAGATTCATGGGATCTGGAGGAGCAGATTAATATGTCTAACAATAAGACAAATCAACCAACCAAGCAGCATATTTATCTCTTTTCCTGTGCTCTTCTCTCTTCCCTCTTCAACCCTTCGTCCCTGACTCCCAAGTGAGAAATGCTAATATTCTGTGTAATGTAGGAACAGTTTGGTATGTTCCTCGCCTGCCCTGGAGCTGAGGATTGCTTGGGACTGTGGTATAATTGCTTCTGGAGCTGCTCTCAGCACAGTGGCTTCAGCTTTGAGACATTGTGGGAGAATGGGGAGAAAATATTCCTGTGGCAGCCCATCTTCTTTTTCCAGCTTAGGGAGGAAATTCACAAATAGTTTTTGGTCATGGTTTTATAATTCTTAAATAAGTTTCTAAAGGATTGCTCGTGGGAAAGGGTGACAGACTAGTGAGTGAAGGAACTACACTTGGGCCTTCCAGGCAATTGTGCAATGGAAATGCTCCCTTAAGAAAGGCTTGCAGAGTATGAGAGCTTTCCTTTCAAATTCTTATAAAACATGCTTTTCCTTCAAATTCTTATAAAACATTCTTTTCCTTTCAAATTCTTATAAAACTTCATGAACCCAAACAGTATCAGAGTGCCTTCCATGGACATTAAGTGACAGAACAAATCTCTAGTTTATTCAGTTCTTTCTTTTCCAGCATTTCTCCCCTTCTTGCACTCTCTGCTCCAGAGGGAGCCTTTCATTTTCCATCCAGGTGCTGTCAAACATTGTTATGATGCTTCTCAGTCCAGCTCTTGTCTCCCAAAACTTTGGGGTCTGCTCATATTCTGAAGATGGAACATCATCCCAGACTGCCCCCAGCTGATGGAGGCCCGAGACAGAGCTGAGGGGTACTGGGGAGCGCACAACCCAAAAGAGTGTGCAGGGAGCCTGATGCTGTTGGGCAACCAGAGGTACCTGACACCAGGGCCATTCTGCAACCTTGGCGTGCCTGCAGCCTACTCAAAGTTGCCAACTCAAAGACCAACTCTTCTCCGGCAGTCAGGCAGCAAAAGGGTCCAGACCATGTCTTGTGCCAAGGTAGGGTCAAAGAAGTAAATGCTGTTTCCTCACAAGAGGTAAAATCTTCTCCCTATCATCCAGGCCCCCTCCCTGGAAGTGTTCAAGGCCAGGTTGGATGAGGCTTTGGGCAACCTGGTCTAGTGGAGGGTGTCCCTGCCCGCAGCAGGGGGGTTGGAACTAGGCGATCTTTGTGGTCCCTTCCAACCCAAACCGTTCTATGTTTCTGTGATTCTATGATCTACAAAGGGTTAGCTACAATTTAACCCCACATCTTTCCCTGAGTGACAAATACAATGCCACCAGGACTGATGAGCTAATTCCAGCCTGAGAAGAATTAGCATCCATGTGCTTAAGAAAGAAATGCTGAAGCAACAACCTGCTATGCCACTTGGCCTGGGACAATGAGACATCAATAATCTCATATTTTAAGTCCTTCCACCTAGCAATGTTTGCAAGCGCTGTCCATTAGCCCTCCTCCAGCCCCCCAGTGCCACCTCTAGAAATGAAGAAGTAAAATTCAGTTTGAGATCACACTTACTCCTGCATCCAAATCCATCACATATTATAGCCTCTCATGTTAGCACAAACATCCTTTAGAATGAAACTTTCCTATTACCATTTCCATTACAGAATCATTTCATCTGTAATAATTTTCCATCAGAGGCTGGAGAGGAGTCTGCTGCAGCTTTACCTGCTGTTCATACCAGGCACGATTGAGAGATATCATTTTTCTTTGTGTTTGAAACCAACAGGAGGAGGAAAAGGGTCTATAAATACAGACGATCAAGAGTATTTTACATCTAGCTGTACGCTGTGAAGCCCACCTGTAACAAAATAGGAGAGCAGAAGGAGGAGGGGGGACATGAGATTTAGGAAAAATCATAGCAAAATTAATCCTTCAGGCTGAACCGCCTCTGTGGAGCACAGCTATACAGTCCTGCCGACTCGAAGGGCCATTATTCAAGGGTTAAATGTCACTCAAATCAACCTCATTATGAACTGAGGGATGAGGAGGGGCTCGGGGGAGACACTGCTTTCTTATGCATTTCCAATTGAGCCGCTCTGGCCTGGAGATGACCCGCCGCACGATTTTTAAATTATCTCTGTGCGCGCTCTGCTTGTTTTGGAAATGCTCTAAATAAAAATAATGGACTGTCTTTTAATAAGTCTCATTGTGAAGATTCCACATATCAAACAACGCAGCGCAGCTTGGAGGCAAGCGACGGGCATGTGTGATCTAGCTGGAAGAGAGACAAATGGTGATGGGAGCAACTCCATCTAGGGACCGCTGACAAGAAAATGGCATTCGCAAACTGACACATCTGTCAGGGTGGAGAATATTGGCACCTGTCACGCAATTTCAGTCATGACTTTTAATAAAGCTGCTTTCCCTTAGGTAAAATTGGAACTTGACTGTAATATTAGCTGCAAGCACGTCTTGTTTTCCCCTTCAGAGCTCTTTTGTACGTGAGACGTTTCAAATGAATCTTAAAGCTGAAGTAATGATGTTTACTACTTCTTTCCTCCCCCCCCCACCCTTCCCTTTCCAAGTCTGGATTTGAAAGAGATGTTGTGCTGAGTTTTTTTTTCTTTGCAAAATGTCTCCCCTTCATCTACCAATACCAGATTTTTTTGTATGTGAGTGTGTGCGCGAGCGCGTGTGTGTAGCGCTTTTTCTCTATCACTCTTTTTTTTTTTTTTTCCCCTTTCCTCCTCCTTTTCAGCTGGGCTGTTGTTTGAGTGAATTTAGCCTGGGGAAGCATGTATATCATAAAAACTGGGTTGGGATTTGTTGGCTGTCAGTCAATAAATCAGTCAGAGTTTAATTACCAGGCATGTGATGGGAAGCGGTGACAGGCACCAGGTCTGTTGGATAGCATTTCTTATGGGGCAGCCGCTACTAAAAACAAAAAGTTAGAGAGTATGTGTGCGTGAGTAGATGCCGGATGGGAAGGAGGGGGAGAGACGGAGGGGAGGAGGGGGAGAAGTGGGGAAGGAAGAAGGGGGAAAGGAAAAGTTGAGGAGTCCTGCAGCTGGAATCTACTATTATGAGGGGGAAAAAAAAATGTTTTGTGTTCTTAAAACAAAGACTATGAGCGTCTGTTTCAGGACAAAAAAATAAGGTTTTTAACTGAAGCGTTCCCATGTTTTGCTTGAAATATGTCAGCATGTTCTGAGTGTCGCCTGATGCCTTTATTAACTTATGCTGTACTAAAGTGCACTCCTTTGTTTAACACTTGCAAACATTTTATCAGAAATACTTTTTTTAAAAAAGGAAAGAAAATAAGTATAGTTGAGAGAACACATCGGGGAGATGGGGCTGGAAGGAGCTGTAGCGCTATTGTATTACAAAATGACATAATGTGTTAAAGGACCTTTCACAAAGTGAGAGTAAAGTTTTTTAATAAAATATGAAGGTTATATAACGTTCCCAATGAGGAAATCAATAACCTCTCTTTTTTCTTTTTTTTTTTTTTTTTTCTTTTTTCTCCTCCTTCTTCCCCCTTTTTGGAGGTTTTCCAGGATGTCTGACCATGGAAATCATGTACAGTTTTTTTTTTCAAAGGCAATTCATACTTGACATGGTTTTTATTTTTGACTAGTGATGAGAGATGTCATCTTCTTCCTGTCATATGCCATGAAGCATTATGTGGAGATACCGCAGGATGTTTTGACTGAAAAGATGCTCTATTTTCTTTTAACTATTCTCCTGTGGTGTGTCTCAGTGTGTGTTTCAGAAATCTTTTGTCCACTTTAAGGCATTATGGGTAATGGACACAAAAGTCTCTGGCTTGAGGTAGTGTAGCTGCTCCTCTCCTGGCAAAGCATTTGTCCGTGAACACGAGGGAGCACAAGGGATTTGTGAGAAGATGAGGAAAATGTTCGGCAGAAGAAGAGCTAGTTACAAGTGGACTTCAGCTGGGGAAAACTTAGCTGAAAAAATGTAATGGTTCAAATTTCATAGAAATGTCTTCACACAAAAAAAATGTCAGCTTGAATAGGGAACTTTTCTTTATTTAGACAACTAATTTAAAGAGTGCCATTATTAAAAAAAAAAAAAAAGAAAAAAAGAAAAAAAATCTGGTTTGCTCGGTTAGGTGGACTCCCATGCCAATAGCATGTTTATCTTCTTGTCAGGTTGCCTCTGTGACTTCATCTATGTGACTCTGGATGCCCAGCAAGACCTCCCGGAGTTCACCTGCAGGACCTCTTCCCATCTATACTTTAAATTGCTCCTGTCACCTCCAGCTGGCTGTATGTAAACTGCCTATCATTTCCCCCCTACCCTCCGTCACTGCTTTTAGATGGCAAACTCCTTGGAGCAAAAATCTTCCTTCCTGAATGCTTCACAAGTGCCTAGTGTACAGTGGGGACTACTGTAAATGTGTCACAGTAACTCTAGACCTTACATTAAGGACATATCCAAACCGTATGGGATGAATATACAGACCTGGGTTGCAGAAGCCGTCTCTCAATTGCGTTCATAGAGGGTTGGAAAAGGGAGAGGTTGGAGGGGAAGAAAGTAAGTTGAAGGTGGGAAGGGATACAGTCACATGCATTCAATTAAAACTTCTGTGAATATTATCCCTTTAATGAGCTTTCCTCCCCCTTTCCTTCCCTTTCTTCTGATTGTGGTCTCGAGATTTTGCAGCAGAGAAAAGCAGTTTTGAAATTCATGCCTTATTCCCACTCACACGAACCACCAGCAGCACAGGGTTAATCAGTCTGAAAAGGCCTCAGTCCTAAATGTCTTGTGGATCTAAAGAAAAATTAATGTACTTACTTAAACCTTCTCCTCGGAGGTGCATGCTCCATTCCCTAACCCTGCCCCAGCTATTTTTTAAGTCCCAGATCAGATTTTCTCACAGACTACTGGAAGGTCCCATGATGTCCTTCCAAGGTTAGTTTGTCCAGCATCAGTAAAATTTGTTTAAATAGCACAGCAGTTAAACACTTGTTACACGGACTCCACGGTGGCGGCAGCAGCACCTTGTGGCTGGCAGGAATTCAGCCGGGCCCTGCAGGGCAACCCACCGGCTCCTCACGTTGGGGCCCCGCAGCTGCCCCGAATAGCGTGCAATTTCATTAACACCGAGTTTGCCCTGCATGGGATGGCTCCCTAAATCTCAGTGCCATGTCCAGGGCTGAAGAAAAAGAGTCAAAAGGGGCTCCAGTGCCCGATGGCGCATAAGGCTGGCCAGCCTCCGTGCCGAGCACTGCCCAGCAGCGGTGCAGGATATCCGCTTGATGCCAGCGGTATCTGGGAAACAGGGAAGCAATTTTGTAACTCATTTAATCTCCTGCTACGCACCGAAGCTACATGGAAACCCATCGGGGCTGAAGCCTGAAGGCTCACCTTAACACAAAAATAACAATGGGACACAGAGCAGATCAGCTCTGAAGCTGGAAGTCAGAATGAGCCTCCTGATGGAGTCAGTCTGGCTATTCATGCAGTGTAAGAATGTCAAATTATTGTAATCTTTGTCAGAGGTCAGCCTGCATTAGAACAGCAGCTCAACAGATATACGATAAATACCTCTTAATAATATAGGAAAGCGGCTTTTCTTGCTGCCGATAATTTACTCTCCAAACACTTGGCTCTGCCCTGCTGCTCTCCTCCTTGGGTGAGCGCAAGTGCCGGTCTCTCCAGTGTGGAGTTCAGCTTCATCACAGACCTACACGGAAGCACTGGTAGCATCTCCGCAGGCTTCACAGGAGCAGCACCGCTTGTTTTGGTTGGTGAGATTTTACACCTCCCATCTTCAGCTTTGAGTTTTGGAATAAAACCCTTTCAATATGATTGACTTTTTACTAGCTTTAAATCACAATCAGGAATTTTTCTGGATTTCCACAGAAAAATTTGGATGCCCAGGACTACGTAATATAAGTTTTGTTTACCAGAAAAATCACCCATGCCTCCAAATGTCAGAAAAACTTTACCCATGTTGAGCAACTCCTTAGCTGCCCAAGTCTGTGGAGCAAACACAGTTTGTCACAAGGAGTGAGGAGGTTTGGACATAGGAGTCTGGTCCAAGCCTGCCCCTGTGAGACTGAAGAAACTTCCAAAACTGGAAGTGAACAGGACACAACTTGGCAGAACTTAGAGCAGGTAAACTTCCCCTATCATCCCATTTCACTGCAAATGCTGTTGTCTGTTCTTCTCAATAGCCCGAGGAAAATGCGCTCTGGGCCTGCTTTTTTCCACTTTCCTTTGAGACCTACTTGTCACATTCAAAGGAAAAGGAATGTCTGATACATCCTGCGTACGGCCAAAGACTTCTTTAAAACAGTTTCATCCTCCAAGTATGTCTTGCACAGTTCTGTGAGCCGAAGGACCTGAGCCCTGAACTGAAGTACTGCTGCTGAGAGAGAGTCAGGGATCCAGGTCCCACCTCCCGGATTTCCCTATAACCGAGTGCATTAATTGATATTTATTTAGGGAAGCGTGTGATGGCCTCTAGTGGTGCACACTGTCGGTAAACACAGCAACATCACAGCTTCTCTTCTCTGTTTTTTGAGTGGCACTGGAAGAAAAGTGTTCTGGATGTACTGACACCAGTATATTGTTACTGTGTGAGTAACAAGACAGCCCAGTGACAGACGGGCCTACTCCATTTATAGCACTCTCTTTCCCCTCTCCTCCGTGCTCCGAGGAGGAGGGTGCACAGCGCACACTGTGAGTAAGGGCAGGAATTGATATTTAGCAAAGACACATTATGTACTACAGATTTCCTGTGAATGCACCACTGTGTTCCTGTGTGCAGCATCAGAGAATGACAACAGACTGACTTCATCATGGTTTTCTTTTCCTGCTACCCACCAGACACACACCATGCTCAGAAACAAAAATCTTGATTTGGTTCTTTTCTGCTGTGGGGTCTGTCCCGTCCCCCCTCGCGCTTATCATGGTATATTGATTGCATCATCAGATCAAGACTGCGACAGGAGAACTGAGACTATGGGACGTTTCCTCCTAGTAATTAGGTGGACTGAACCTCAACAGCAGAAACACACCGAGGCTTCTTGCTGTGAATGCAGCCTCTGCCATTACTACGGTGAACGTGATAGCCATTAACTAATCGTCATCAGAAAAAATATAGCGTGCTCTCCCTCCTCCACTGCACACCGAGGCACATACCATATAAACATCATAAAGGACACAGTGAGAGAGAAAAAACACACTAGAGGCCATACTAAACCACATATAACCCTGATTTGAGAAGAGACTGTTATTCAAAGCAGTGAAAGCTTTCATATACTGTATGGCCAGAGAGTCAGATGTTTTCTCAACAGTTTCCTAAGCAATAATACATAGATAAAGAGGCTGGAATCTGCCATCCCCTTTATAACATATGCACGTCTATTTATGAAGACACTTAAGCATGGATTTAGTAAGTCCGAGACAAAGCTCTAGAGGCGGCTGTCTCTTTAAATCCGTCTCCTACCAAGTGAAATTTGTGGCCCTGATGAATGGCAGAGCAGAGTCATCCATAAAAGGGCAGAGGAAAATCACACTCATTTGCATACAGTAATTATTCTCTGAATCAGGCCACCTTTATTGCTGCCAGAAAATCTACTGTCAGCATCGCTCTATAGATCATGTTGGAAAAGCCAGCAGCTGAGGAGCGGGGTGGTGGTGGCTTGGGACCTGCCGGCCGGCGCCCCGGCCACCCCGGCTGCTGCTGGGGCAGCCTGTGCTTCGCCTCCCTCCCCGCCCTGGGTACCTATATGTCCGTCTTCTTTCAGGTCGTGTACCAGGTGTGTTCAGCAATGTAGCAGGAGGGCAAATGTTTGCACCCAGATAATACCGAGCTGGTGGGAGCCGTGCTGTGGGGACATTGTGGTGGCTGGGGATGTTGCCAGCTGTGCTCAGATAGACCAGGTACTTTTTTCACCTTTTTTCTTTCCCACTTGACATCGTCTTTTAAAAAAACAAATAAAGGAGTAACATTGCACAGGTGTGGTAGGGTGACATCACCTCATCGATATACTGCCTGTGCTTATGCTCCTGTTTGGCTTTACATCTGTGAGCAGTGCCGGATTGAAAAAAGTGATAGCTGATGGGTATTTCAGCCTGCTGGCAGGAGAAGTAACGGGGGAAAGCCACAGACAGGGCCTGCGCAGGAAAAAACAAACGGGAACCCTGAATCAGCAAACGATCAAAGATCAATGGGGCCAGATTCTCATCACAGCACAAATGAACCTGGGGACAGCCTGGGGATCCTCTCTCAGGTCTTCTCCTGCTGTGATGCAGTAGGCTGGTCACAAAACACAGCGTGGAAATAGAGCTTATTCGGGTACCCTTGGGTAACGTTAGAAGCAGCAACTTCCCATCCACGTATGTCTGTCTACCTGCAACGCTACCAAGGAACTGAAGGCTGTTAGAAGCTCCATAGCAAGTATGTTCTTGGCATCAACCCAGTTGTGATCACACTTCTTGTGATACCAAAACCTGACATGCAGAAAACATGCGCTCCCAGTAATGAATCGTGAAGACGAGACCTGTTTGGAGCTGGAAGCGATAACAGCAGCTTTGGTGCCAGCGCTGCAATTTGCCACGCTCTGGAGCAGGGCTCCCAGCCACCACCCTACGCTAGCGCTCTCCACCACTGAGACAGCCGGGACCAGAAGATCAATTGTCTTCATTTTGCAGGACCTGTCCACCAGCTCGGATGTGTTTGCACAGCAGTTTGAACACGATGAAATCTAAATTCATGTCTGCTGTTTAGGGTGGCTGGAAGTGACCTTAGGGAGTCAGTGTGGATATGGGTTTCTCATGAGGTTAGGCCCAAGGACTTCCCAGAAAGGCGTTATCCTATATTCCACATACCCCAAGGCATCATCATCAATTCACCAATGTTTGGTGGAATATGGAGACCTTCCTTGAAGGGACACAGTTTTGTGAGCCACGAGGAAAGCAACAATATGAGACTGAATCAAAAATCCAGGAGTCCTGTGCGTAAACACCACAGCCTGTATCTTCTGTTCTGTCCTAGGACGACAGAGGCCAAATGTCTGGGGAAGAAGTGGTGACTTCCCAAACACCGTAGCAGGGTTGCTTGCATGTAAGCGATAAGTTTTGTTCGTCATTATCAGTGGGTACTGCAAGCACTTGGTATAAGAAAATGGAGTAAGTACACTAGAAAGTTCAGTGAGCAAAAAGTGCTTTAAAGCATGACCCAAACAAACCTGACCCCAACTCTGCTGTAGACAGAGAATTAGTTGATCAAAACTCTGCCTGACCCCACTGATCATCATTTTTACTTGGTTGACTGCAAGCATCCTTAACTTACAATTTTTTTCTACACTCCCACCACAATTAAGAGACAAACTCAGTATCTTTAATCTTAGTTTAATTTGTGACCTAACTTTGGGCTTCCAAACAGCCGCAAACAATCAAAAATCATTCTTTCACCATTTTTTAGTTAAGCAGCATTGTAAGCCAAAATGACAACTTGATGATACAGCACAGTGGCTTTTCAGTGTTTCCTGCAGATACTTTCAGCATTATCATACCATCCAGTCATGGACTTACTGTGGGGCTGCTTAATTAAGGATGTTTTTTAACTGACTGGAACTACTGAGCTTTTAAGGATTTTGTTAGCAAGTGTTTCATGCTTCAGATCTATAGTAAAAGTTTCAGCCAAAGCAGGACCCAGTTTTTTCCCGATAAGTTAGAGGTGATAGAAAGCCATTTTGAATTAGACGGTATTTGCTGTGCTCAGACAGTATTTGCTGTGCTCAGGTAGATAAAAATTAACATAAAAATGTCTGCATCCTACCATGACTTTATGAATCTTCATTGGCCTGTTTAAAACAGACTGTACTTCACAGGCCTGTTTCCAGAGCAGTCATCTATTCACATCAAGTCCACAGTAACCATCATCACTAACTTGTTCCTTTGCCCCTTGTCTGATTCCCCAGGAAGGGAACAGAGCATGCCACAGGGAGAGACCTAGTCTAAAGCAAATTTCTGCTGACCAGAACACATCCTGCCATCTGCATGAGATAGGCTTTTCCCTCTCTGGAGCTGGCAATAGGGTATTTTGCAAACATTAAATTAGCTTAAATAAGAACCAGCAGAAAGAGAAAGAAAAGAAAAGAGAGAGAAGGGAAGTCAGCATTGCTGAACAGTGATACTTTGCCTTGCCTAAAGCTCTGTCAAAGTACCTGACCCCTTACAGATCTAAAGTCAAGTCATTTAAATGATGTAAGGGATATAAATTTTTTTTAAGCAAGTGGCACCAGCTCATGGCTTTGCTGTTTATTAGAGGACGAAGCTGCCAATATTGGCTTGCTCAGATGAGCACTTATAAAACCACACCAATATATGTGTTTGCATTCCTCTTCGGCTAAAAATTTGTCAGAGAAGAAAGGCATTAAACCTGTCACCTCAGATAAAGATCAGATGTTTGATTTCGAACAGAAGAAAGCAAACACTCCACTACGGGCTGCGTTAACCCCTTGAGTACCCCACGGGAACTGCGGGACGGGACGGGCAGCCGGTGCCGCTGCCTCACTCTTTCTTTCCCTCCTCGCTGTCTCTCCAGCATTTGCAAAGCTGAGTGCAGCGGCTGACTGCAGAAAATGGTGCTGTTCAAAACAGAAACTAGGTTAGAAATTTGCTTATGGTCCTGGTGCCACTGCTGGGTCTACCTTTTTAAAAGTGTATTTCCAGGGTATCTGAAGGGGAAACAGTGCTCAGATCCTCTCCACGAAAGTGAGAGACGTAGGGTATTTTAGAGATCTCTCTGTTATTTTTCTGTCAAGAAGAAGCTGCATTTTTTGCCTATACCCCTTTCCCCCTTAGCCAGATGTCCATGCTACAGCTGTTGAAAATATCCACTGGAGTGACATTACATCCTGAATTAAAAGTCTGTGGCAAATCTACCTATTTTAATACCTGAAAGCAAGCTGATACCTTCCCATAGCTAACTGGCTTAAGAGCGAAGTGAATAAACTTTACTGAAGAAAAAGGACAGAAGGAGAAATGGCAGAAATCTACCTCCTGTTTCCAAACACCTTCATGCATAAATCAGGGGTTAAATCATATGAAAGAGGGGTGTAATAAGAAGTGCTAATAAATATTCTCATCTGGAAAATCCGAGCCGTGCAAGACTGCGAATGAAACTATGAGGCAAACTTTTATGGTCTCCAGTTCGAGGCAGATCGCGTGGAACATTTGGAGGCATGTGAGATCATGCCACACAAGTGTTTGCTATATTAATCAAACAGCACAATAGTTGCCTGGATACCCACATCATTTCATCAGCTGTGGTGGCCTGTTACCAGTTTTCAGAAAATGAAATGTGACCCCTGAGGACTGTAATTGGGTGAGTATAGTAATTTAGGAACGTTCAGGGGATCTGGAAAATCTGTCCAGCCAATTCACTTACAGCCAGCCATGGCAGAAGGGTATTTCAGCAACGAAGAATCACGCACGGCGCCTGTTATCAGTGCTGATACCCAGTACCTTCCCTTTGCCTGTTTGCTGCTCGGTGCCAGTTACGATGAACTCCAGAGTCCTAATGAGCCTAGAGATAATTTTGTTTAACGAAGGATTAAGGCTGTGCCTTAGAATACTTGAAAAAAGAGGGGGAAAAAATAAAAGCCAGTTCTGTGCTGGCAGAAACTATGGTGCATTTGCAATATAAACTGCTGTATCCTCTTACACAGAATGTTTGTTGTGATACAGCTTGAAACATAAAGGGCAGTGATCTCATATTTTAGCGCAGGAGGCAAAAGCCCTTCGGGATTCATCCAAGCTTGTGGCATTTAGTTTAACCCAGTGTAACCTGATGCAGTTTCGAGGCAGGTAAACTGTGTGTGTGTTTTAATTACATCTGGGCTATGTAACCAGTCCAAAGTTCGGGTCAATAGAGTGATGAATTCTCTAGCCACACAATCTTTAATACCAGCTGGGCTGGTTATTAATTTTATTTATTTGTACTGTTAAAGACCTATATAATTTGTAGCTTTGATCGTTTGTTTTTTAAAAGCTCAGAATGTTCACACACTAATCAATTCATTTTCTTGGGGTAATAATCTTATTGTGTGCTGTTTTCATAATTGGTACAGGGTGCAATTGTTTACAAATCTCTTATTTATTCTAACAGGTTGTCAGGCTTCCTATTTCTGCAGCAGCAGATTGCATCAGATGCATGATATAGAAATACTAAAGGGCAGAAGAAGACCATATGCTCTATCATAGCCTGCTTTTTAATCCCTGAAATACCAAATCATCAGCTTAATCCTTCCAGTCTACTCAAGAGTGGTCTGTTATAACCCTGGAACTGGGATGGAGGACAAAAGAAGGCACAGAGCCAGAACTTCTGCTAATGTAAATCAGTGCACTTCCACTGACTTCAGCGATAATATCTTTGACACCAGCTGAGGTTATACCCTGGATTGTTCAGCTCAGTGGTGTCGAAAGAAAAGGTGGGCTTCTCAGAGCCTGTTTTCCAGGTCAAACGCTGGTAGCACATTATTCAGGGGTAAAGCATACCGTCTGAACTGTTCCGAACACTGCTAGATGTATATTGTTGTAATAAGGTTATAAAAATTTAACGTGCTTTTCTTTGGAAACTGCCTCTAAGGTCTTTTCTAAACTCTTTCAGGCAGAGTGCATCCTCTATATTGTATGAAGACAGCAAAAGTGGCTATATTCCATGTTTTGATTAGTACTCATCTAAGAAGCTTGCTTCAAGATGGTTTTGGACTGCTACTGTTCGGATTGTTAGGAGGCTTTTCAATTGTTCCTTTGAGTGTTGCCACTCAGCTGGCAAATGCTCCAGCAAGCATGGCTGGACATACTAATTCTGCTGCCAGAAAGTACATCCTTTTATGATAATTCCAGCTGCAGTTGATGTCCTATTGCCATTCCCTTGGCAAGTCACCCAGGAAATTTGTAGGTGGTCATCTTAGGGGTAGCCGTCTTCTCTAAAGTTTTCAGTGATCATTGCAGATGTTCATTTGTGCTTCTGCAATACATGGTACCACTCTCAAGAAGATATCCTGTCACACATGGTAGCATTTCAAACCAGCTTAGGCTGATTCAGTGGGGAGGCTGTGTCTAGGAACATTTCAAAAAAAGTCAGTATCAGGCTGCGGAGACACTACAAATGCTTCTCATTCAAGGCTCACCGATAGCATTCAAGTGGGAATGAAGCGGTACACTGATACTGTACACGATTAGCAACATGGCTGTGGGATGAGAGCAGTTATATATTGGACAAATTTAAGATGACGAATTTGAGTATAAAACAAGCAGCTCTTGTCAAAAGACAGAAATCCATGAAGAAGCATCCATCTGGTGACAGGTGGCCTAGCCTATCCACGACAACAAACACAACTTTAAATAGTCTGTGACGATCTTTATTAATTTTTTTTAAATGTTTTGGGAACGTATTAATAAAAATTACTTAAAGTTTTTGTATGAAGCATCTTGTTGGTGAGCCTTCTGAGAAATAGCTGGGACCAGAAAACCTGCCTCTTTAATTGATTTAGTAAATATTCTCAACTTCCATACTGTATGTTATTTTATTGATATACCCTCATTCCAGAAGGCAGATTTCACTGCAACAAGCCTTTCTTACCCCTAACAAAAAAAAGAAAAAACTGAAACAAGAAGATGGGTGCATAATACGTGGCTCCTCTGAGGCAGACATTCCTACAGTTATTCAGAGGTTTCTGCAAAACAATATTTAGTATTCTCTGTACTGGAGAAGAAAAAAGACTAAATTTGAAACATCTCTCTACTCACTTCTATGCACCAAGAGCATTCCAGCCTTGATGCATGGCGCTCCAAAAGTGAAGAAAATGTTATATGGGTAACAACAACAAAATCCTAGAAGCCACTGAAACTTAAGCTGATCAAATAAGTACTCCTATTAATGTAGTGCCCAAAACAAAAAAGCTAATACAAAGATGATAGTGGAGGGGCGGGGAGGGAGGGAAGAGAAGTTATATTACGTTGCATTAGGAGCCAGGTGAAAAAGAAATCCTAATGATTTTGTGATTTAATTTTTTTTCTTCTTTAGGTAAATTTCCAATTAAGAGGCTACGGTCTTGAAAAAATTGCTTTTCAGAACAATGCTCTAAACCTCTGTATTCGTTTAAGCCAATGAATTACTTAGGAACTGTTTGTTGAATGTGCTGGATATTTGTGAGTCAATATTTGCACAGATAATTTGATCCCCCCAAGTCATATGGTATTATATTAGTGGCTTTATGCAAGACCTCAATGGAACAACATAAATTAGAAATTGTTTCCTAAAAACGCTTGTAGGCAGAAAAAAATCACCAGCTTGAATGTTTGCAAGAAAAAAATGGCCACAGATTCATGAATCTTAAGAATTTTTTCAAAGACCTTTTGAAATATATTTTCCTCTATTTAGACATAGAAGGTTGTCATCACAGTAGTTAAAAGTAGCAGTTCTTGTTGAGTTTATGTTGTGAAAACAGATTTCTAAATCACAAAACTATGTGACCCAAAGCAAATTAAGGCTTCTTCCCACTTAAACTGTACAATAGTATAACTTTGCAAATGCTAATTGGAAACTAGATTTTTGGATGCTCAACGTAAGCCCTTTAAGAGACCTGATTTTCAAAAATCATTGAACTCTAAAAATCAGATCCTTTTTAAAAGCTCCGAGTTAGGTATTAAAGTGTAAGGACATAGAAAAATATTATTTAATTCTATAAATATTATCATTCAATCTTCTGGTAATTCATAAATAGCAGCCTCTTTTTTCCATTTGTTTATATAAGTGTCTATCTATATGTACGTGTATGTATGAGTGTGTACATACGTGAATATTTGTGTGTTGGGAGTTTATATAAAATTAATTTTGTAATTGACAGAATTTGGTTATCAGAAAAAGATGTTCAACTGGTCACAGAGAAGTTTCATGTGGTGAGACTTTCCCACAAGGCCTTGTCAATACAAGAGTAATATTAAATATAGATACAATGCATATAAAGACCAGAAAGACTTCCTAAGTCGCGTCATCTGGGTCCTTGCTATTCTTGACCAACATGTCTTAGAGTTCTGTTCATAAATGTATTGACCTTCATCTTAAAACCAGTTACATCTCTGATTAGTGTCTGTTCAGAGCCTCACGTCTCTGATGAGTAGATATCTTCTGAAAATATCCAGGCTATGTTTATTTATATTCATTTGTTATTGTCTCAACAGCTTTAACATATGTATCTTGATCCTCTTTCAAGCGTGCATAGCAAATGCATTTGCGGGGGGGGCGGGGGTCCTGGGTATTTTTTATTTTGATAAGACCTCAAAGGTTACAAAAGTGCAACTACAAGAAGCTCACAACTCATCTCATCTGTGATTTGTCACACGTTTTCTAAACAATTTTTACATACAGAAAGTTGCAGGGAAACTGAGCAATACAATGGAACAGTATCCTGCCACGCATGGGCAATGCAGAAATACGTAAATGAATACAAAGGATGTAACCATTAATGGACCAACATGGTGATTTGCTCAAATTAATTTGCCCTACTTGAGAGAGAATAATCCCTTTCCTGTCCCCCACAAACTCCCTTTGTATGGAGGTGATGCCAGCAGACAATAAGGTCTGGTTGCCCACCTTGTTTGTTCCGTGAGGCTATGTGAACCTCCCTGAGCCAAGTAAGAGAGATGAAACCTCCATCCTCGCTCCATTCCATCTGGTCCTCGTTTCTGAAGCACGTTGATCTTCTAATGGATTCCTCAAAGCTCTCGCTTCATCTCCCTATCTTAGCCACTTTGGTCTGTTCTAATAGTATTTTGCACTGAATTTCCTTTGTCTCTTGCCAGACTGCAGGATCGTATACTTAAAGGCATTCTCTTGCTGTGCCTTGACAAACGTCCTTCCAGTTGGCCTGCAGCTGGAGCAACACACTCCCTCAGAGGCCAGCTGGTCCTGTCTCCATTCTCTGTTCCAGCCCATCCAGGAGTCTGGGTAGAGTTCACCATTTTATATTGATGACTTGTTCCTTCACTGAAATCTGTTGAGTGCAAAGGCAGGCCTATCTCCCTGTCATTCAGATGCATCCAAACCAAGCTAAAGTGCTCTCTGGCTTTCTTACTGCATCTCCTTCCAAAGTCTTATTTCACCAAAGTCTGGATTACCAGCAGACACTGCAGGATTAACAATTAATAATGAAAAAACCCCAGTACTTAAAATGTTATTGTAGCCAAATTTTTGGATGTCAGAATTTAAGGAAATGTAAGTTGAGGAGGGAAGTGGTAAACAAGAAGTACTTTGATTGTTTAAGCCTGTGGCACTGGAGAGCTTTTAGTGTGATGCTTTGGCCAGACCAGCATCATTCAGAGGGTGATCTTCTACTTCCTGCTGAAGTTGTTTCGCCATAACTGGGGGGGAACAGTTTCCTCTCTTTTCCAGATGTGGACAAATTACCAGAGAAGTGAATATACCACAGACCATAAAGTATTCCCCTCCCTTCCTTAGTGTCACCTCTGATGTGATCGGGCTAACTAATTCACTCTGAACATCCATTATTACACTGATGAGGTCTGACTGGCTGCCCTTACTGATTGACAAGAAAAAATGAGCCTTCTGAATATGGTTCTAATCTATATTCCAGACAAAGGAAAAAAAATGCAAAACGAAAAAATTAATTCTGTCTCTCTAAATCTCAGAAATTATGACAATTATGCCTCCAGGTTTTTAATTTTCAATTTACAGATGTGGTGAAGTACACTGAGTCACTTGACCTCTCTAAGAAGCAGTCTTGTCCTAGTGTCCTCATAGGTATCTGTGTCCATCTGGCAGAGATATTGTAATTCAAATCTCAAACTACAACTGACTGCTGAGCTGTGAGCTGTGCTGCTTTCATGCGCCCTGTCACTTCCCCCTCCCTAACTTCAAAAGACTTAGAAAAATGCAAAGGGAACAATATCATATGGTGAATTCTGTTTATGTGGCATGGCTTAGTCATCCTGATTTACATCACCCTGCCACCTAAACAGACCTATTCACAATGCATAGCTGTCACTCAGGCTGAACCTTAGATTACTGTTAATGTTTGCAAAGGGATGGTTATGCAACACTACACAACAGTACATCAAATACAGAGCCCAAGACCAATAAAACTCAGTCCAAACTGACCTAAGGACTCTCAGACTTCTGCTCTGCATACTGATGTGTCCAATCACACTAGATACAAGAATACAACTAACATCTTATAAAAAAAAAAAAAAAAATTAAAAAAATGCCAACTTATTTTCACCCAGGCTGTCATTCTTCCCTCATGTTGTCAAATACACCATGTACCCAATCTCTACAAAAAGCAGTCAGGCCAGATTTGCTTGCAATTAGAAGAATGTTTCTTCTTTAATTTCTGTATGAAGTCACCATAGCAATTTTATAGACGGGAAGCTTCGGAGCAGTGGAGTGAAGGACGAGAGATTTAATGAGCAATGAAGCATCAAGAGAAGAGCAGCTTACACCACAGATAGGAGACAAAAATGCAAAGTTTAAAATCAAAGTGATTATCATTTACCTGAAGCCCTGGTCTGATTTTCTATCGTGATGCCATTCAGTCCCTCCTCCTCACTCCTCCCCAAATGAGCGCAGCCATCAACAACAAGGGGATACAACGGATTGCCTGGAGCAAACTGAGGCAGTTCCTGGGCTGAAAAACCCAAAGCTGACACAGAGGCAGTGAGGCATGCCAGAAGAAGGCACGTTTCCAAAGTTAAATTATCCCTTCATAGTGCCCAGAACTGTCCCTGGAGGCTGCTGGCATCAAGGAGCAGCCCACAGACAGCTCTACCACATGGGTCAGGACCTGGCTGGTACTCCTCCATCCTAAAGCTGTGTGAGAAAATACATACTTTTTTTTTTATGGCTGGTCATGGAAGACAATTGGGGTTCCTTCACACCCATCCTCAGCAGCAGTAAAGGACAAGTAGCAACGTCAGGCAGAACTCTGCAGCCTGACTGTCTGCTAAGGGCCCTGCCCAGATACCATCTGGGACTTAGGAAATTAAGATGGTGAAGAAGAAATAATCTCTGGAGTGCTTTTCAACAAGAGTGTTGCTCATTAGCCGATACGCTGTATTTCAGTTGTGAATGAAACTTTCTACCTGGTGCAGCTAAGGCAAAAACTCTTAAAACCCTTCTTAACCGATCCTAGCTTAGCTAATCTGTCCTTTCTACTTCAGACTGAAGCAGAGTTTCTGAAGATGCTGATTTACAGAAGAGACTCACAGCTCTGTACTCTGAGCACAGAGAAGAGTTGCATTTGGTGAGGTTAGGCTGATGAGATGAGCGGAGGGTAACAATAAAAATGCTCACAAACAAGCCTTACTCTAACCTGCTACATGTTAAAACATGGGCAGGGAATATTTCCATAATCCAGCCTATATTCTTGCCAAAATAAGTGTGGCATGGGGACCTAGGGGATACATAAAGGGTCAGATCCTCAGCTGTCATCAACCCGAGCTGTGGCAGTTCACCCTAAATGTGGAGCTGGCCCCAAGCAAACCCACATGACAGATTTCCAGAAACACAAGCCCAGTGTGAAAACAGCAGTGCATTGCAGAAGTGCATTGGAGAAGGAAGAAGTGACAGGGTGGAAGAGGAGAGCAGGGCTGCAGAGCAGAGGATAGCAGAGCAGACAGCAGTAAATTCTCAGTAGTTTTGACACTGCCACCGCAAAGAGCTTTCTAGGCGGTTATTTACCAGCCACTCAGAACTGCATTGTTGTTAATAAGTTATTACTTGTATCTCAATAAACTGAGACGACCAGGTAATTACTTAATTAGGTGATTCCCTTTCCCTGCCCTTACTCCTTTCTTCAAAGAGATTTTAATGTGAAAGCCATCTTCTATGTCTCTGTGCAGTAATATACACTTGAGCTTTCAAGCCCATGTGTCACAGAATATAAGAAAAAAGCAACCAAATAATAGAGAGCTGTAATTCCACTGATGGTTTTTGGTGATAAGAAAAGCTGCAGTGCCACGGCTCGAAAGGGTTTGTCACCATAACTTCAGGATCAAATTTCCTCATATTACAGAAAGATGGCAGAAAGAGTCTGCAAAGGAGACTCAAGGAGACATGTAATAAATGCCATGAAAAGAGCAATTCTTTCTGGTAGAAAAGCCTTAACACAGTCACAAAGTGCCTAATCGTGGAAGTGCTGAGTGACTTCACCCCCCCTGAACTTCAGTAGGACACATGGTGCTCAGCATCTCCTCAGCAGAGGCTCAGCACTTCAGAGAATCGGGTCCCGAAGCAGGAGGAAAAATCGTTCTCAGAACTACATGTGGCAAGATATAAATTCCTACCTAATAAGATAAATCAGGTTTTATTTAAGCATTGGCATACGGAAGAAAGAGATCCCAGACAGGGCGATATATTTAAAACAATCCATTCGTTTTCTCCTCCAGAGTGGAATCCAATGTAAGAGCCATTTTGAGAGTTTGAGAGGGATTTAACTGCCTCTGGCTTGTACTAGCATTCTGCATAGGGATGAATCACAGCCTTCACAAAATACTTCATACATGTGAAGGGCCACAGCTCAAGCAAATTAAAGGTAAATAACATCAGAGCATGTAAAAACAGATTTTGCACAATAAAGACTATTTCTTGGCCATGATTTCAACCTCTGCCTAATTATTTAATGGCAAGACTTTTCTACAACAAAATCACAAGTTGTTTTAACCTCGTCAGGATCAAAACCAGCCTAAGACAAAGATCACACCTGAGAGAGTAGCCTGAGAATGGGAAGGAGGTAGCATATGGAGGAAATGGTCCTAAGGATGTCAAATTCCTTTCGGTCTCCCCACAGACAGCATACAAAAATATATGCAAATTTCTTCACAGTGAAGCAGTATGCTCCAGGAAAGTCCAGTCTAAGCAAACCTTATCTCTTTCCCTATTGCCTCTGGAGTGTCGCAACAAGCAATCTGCATTCAGATTTGTAATTTGCTTTTCTAGCTGGTCTTTACACAGCTGGGTCGAGCACATCTGTTTATGACTTAGCTGCTGTATCATGAAATTCAGGGCAGGATCCGTGAGTGAAAGGTCAAGGCAACAAACTTGGAGGAAGAGCATACTTGGATCTTCCCCTCAAACTGCCATGGTATTCAAGATGTCTATGAACATTTCATATTACATTTGCTATGCTGTACTGCTTCAAGAAGCCATAATCACAAGGCATCCTAACAACCAAATTCAAACTCAACAGGATTTGAAAAGGAAAAAAAAAATCACCAATTCTGTCACATTGCAATTCCAGTTGCAGAATCAGAGTCAGTGAGTATGTCTAAATTGTTTTTGAAGAGCAGTCTTAGAAGCAGCCATAAGCATTGAGATATTCCAGGTCTCTGGGCCTCTCACGAGTCCCCCTTAGGCAGTCATCACAATTAGAACAAGCTGATATTCATTACAATTTCCTGAGTATGCCAGCAAATGATGTGATAGGATTTTTACACAAACCTGGAAATAGTCTAGACTCACTCAAAACGTGGCCCAGTGAAGCTATGTCTAAACTGGGGAATATCTGAGAAGTTATAAGCCATGTTGTAACACCACAGCAGGGCACGAGCTGGGCGCACCCTCTGTGCCATCTCCAATCTTTCCTTTCCCAAATCTGAATTGAGTCTGAAGAATGATCTAGACAGCCAGAGGGGTCTAGGGTCACAGAACAATATGTATGAGCCCAACAATAGAAAAGCTGCATAACTTAGTCTTGATGAGTTTGATTGGGAAAACCTAATAAATCCAGAATCCTGCTGAACCCTGCAGGAGACGACATCATTCTTTCTGCTAGCCTCTTCCCAGGGCAGGCCTGGGGAACTGTCTGAAGCTGGGATCACAGTGCGAGTCCAAGCACCTTTGGTTTCTTTGCCATTCAAACCATATGAATGTTTCTGGTCTTTATTATGAGAATCGGAGTATTCCCATATTTTCTCTTCCTCCTTCTGAAAGGTCCTTTGTTTCATTTTTTCCTCCATCATATTCTGAGTATTTCTCTGACTCATAGCAGCTCCGCGTCATACTCATCAGTAGAGGGCTGTACCTTAAGCTAAGTAAAATAGGCTACGTGCTCCCCTCTATCTTGAAATACTAGTGTGACTTATGGATACTGGAAATCCATCTTCAGGAGTCACACCTCATTTTCTAGTAATGAGCTGTAGAGTCTATGCACTGGACTGCCTCTCACTGATTGCTAAGGTGCTAACGTTAAAGAATCCGGTATGCCCTATAAAATCACACAGTTGTAAATAGAGAACTTTTCCCAGTGAGTTATCTTCACAAATGAAGTTGCTGTAGCAAGCTTTTCCAAGAACTCATGGTCCCACATGCTGTAGTTAAACTGGGATAATGATTTACAGTGTATGAAATAACCTCCTAAAGCTGAACTTTTGGGATTGCACAAGGGACTGTTCATCCACATTCCAGGTTTGATTGCTCAGAATTTATCTTAATTATAAGGGGTTCAATTAGAGTGAAGAGAGAGGGACTGGGAGAGTGAGAGGGAGCAATATTAGAGCTCTACACCGAATGACTGACAGTGACATAATGCCATCAAGCAACTAACATGTTGCGGCACAGCATTTAAGTAGACCCCATTCTTCAGGCAGATCTGAAAGGTTTGCTTGGTTCTGCTATCTCTTGCAGGTAGCACAATGGGTAAAGAAGCAGAGACATGCTCTGCAGACACACAGCTTTATTGTTGCTTGAGTAACTACGGCTATTTAAGCAACAAGACTCCACAAGGTAGAGTGACACTGTGCAATAAAAGCATGCCTGTGGTGCACTGTGACAGAGGATTAGAAAAATAAAAACTCCCTTAACTATCCAGCTTGAACAGGGATAAAACACATCATACCATGTTTTTCTCAAAAAAAGATTCAGGAAGTCACCCAAAAAAAGGTCTAATGATGATATGGTCCCATCCAGCCTCTCCATTGACTTACTGTCTCGATAGTTCTTTATTTTCATGTTATTGATCTAAAAATGTGTGATTCACCTGACGTTACAGACACAAAGCCCAGATGCCAAAGATCCTAGAAACACCCTGGACGTAGAGCAGTGAAGTCACAGAGCAGTGGATAGAGAACAGGAGGAAAAGACACAGATGCAACAGTGAGATCATTCAGTTACTCATCACAGGCACATGCTCGTGATGTCAGAACATTTTTTACAAAATGTAGCTGGGTGAAGCAGAAAAGAAGCTGCTCCTATTGCTGCGGTGATCTTTAAACATATTCTGCAGCTTTCCTTCGTGGTATGAGCACATAGCATTTATACCTCACCGGCAGCATCACCTGAGCAGTGCGTACCAGCTGGCCTTCAACGGTGCCCCCAAAGTGTGTGGGACAGACTGGGAACAGCTGGTGCCATCCTCATTATTTCCATGGCAGCTGAGGATTCTCCTGCACTCCAAGAATCCTCAGCTGCTGCTTTTACCCTCCCTCCCCTTTTTTGCAAGAGGGTATATATTTCCTTTGAAGAAGCAATGGGGTCTCATAAATTAGACAGACTTCTCCCTGCAACTGTTTCTCCTCCATTTTTCTGCATTCATTTACTCTTGTCATATCTTTCAGTAGCAACTAATGAGAACAGCACTGCTGACTAGGGATATATTTGTTCATCTACATAAGAGGAAATCTTCCCTTCTTGCTGCAGTTCTGAATAGGATATCACAGCAGATTTGTCGTGGCCATAAATGTGGGCCAGGGCCACAAGCAAGGACAGGGAACCTTGATGAGACTCCATCCTTGTGCCTAAAAACAAGCATGTGCAGAAGAATATGACCACGGTGAAGGAGAGAGGAATATGAGTTGGGACAGAGATGATCTCTGCTCCCACAAGCAAATAAAACATTCAAATCACCAAAACATGATACACTGTCCCCAGTTTTGTGGGGTAGGCTATACAATTGATTCAAGTCCCTCCAGCCAACAAAACTCACAGCCTCCCAGAGAAATTTTCTAATAAACATCCGAAATTAAAGCTCCATTGCTGACAGCAAAATTACAATTTACAGTTTAAAGACGCATTCAATTATAGTTACCCAGAGACAAAGAAGACAAGGAAAATAAAATAAATCTGGAAAGAAAAGGAAGGACTTCAAATTTGCATCAAATCTTAATCCAATAATCTGCCTTTAATTACCCATAGCAGACTCTCTCCTAAAGTGATCAGTTTTGCCTCAGATCTCCCAAATCTTTTGGCCCAAAGCCAAATGGATAAGTGCTTTATCACTTGAGGCCGGGAGAGCATCCGTGTCTGCAGGCTCAGTGAGAACATTTGTAGCTGGTATACTTGGCTGCCATTGTGGATTTGGTTTAATCCACTGAGAGTCCTTTTACATCTTTGACTCTGTTTCATGCTTTGAACCAGTGGTAAGATTTTACTGGATTACTCCATTTCTCAGGACAGAAAGAGTATTGTTCTTTAGCCAACTTCTGAAAGTTCACACTGTAGCCTGTCTGCATTTTTCTTCTATTTGTGTATCCTTTGTCTGATACTGGAAAAATCACCAGTGGTGACAAATTTAGCAATGGCAAAGGAGCTACATGGATGCTTACTTTGAGTATTTCTACTTAAGTTTTTTATGTCCTAGCCATCTGATATATTAATGGTAGTTAAAGACGTGGCAGAAGAAAAGCATTCTTAAAGGTAGTCCCTTCATTGTCTTCTCTTTCATGGTAACGCAGGTAGTGTTACTTTTTCTTGGCTCTCCTCCCCCACCCCCTGACTGCTCCCCCTGCTCTGCCTGTACTTCTCCATATCTGATCTCCCTTCCTCAGCATCTCAAGATATAAAAGTTTTCACTCTAATTAAAGATTTCTCCTAGATCCCAGTGGTTGCCAGAGGTTGTCTTGCCACCGACAATATTTTATTCTTTAAATGACTCTTCTAGTTTGGACATGAAGCAAAAGGCTCTGCCATAATTCATACCCAAGGTGACTAGATTCAACCGCTGCAGCAGAGGGATCTGGGGCCATTTTCTGGTGTGGTTCTGATGGTGTGAAGACAGCTCTGAAAAGTATCAGAGTGTATGGGTGGGAAGGCAAGGACCTCGCCACAGCTTACCAGGAAGCCTGTCCTTCCTTTCCCTAGGCAAGACAGACCCTATGGAAAATACAGCCTCAGAAGCCAGCAAAGTCACCTGATCTTATGAGGGAGCTACGCAGACTTTCCCTTTAAAGGTGTAATTTAGGGAAAGAATCTGAAAGCAGTAACACTACTTGGTGTTGGGAATCCTTGCAAGACACTCTCAAACAGCAGTCTGTTGTGGAAGCGTCACTCACAAAGGTGCCAGAAACCTACGTTTATTGGATCAAGTCACACACGTCTGAATAACAATTCCAACAATTATAGTCCTGTCCCATCTCTCTGTGTTGACACCAGCAGTTAATGCTATAGGCTGCTTTCTCCTCCTCTGTTGAGAAATCAAAGAAACACAAAAACTGCTGTCACAAAAAATATAACCAGTAAACAAAACACATAATTAGATGAGAATTAACCAAACTGTAGGATGGACTGGGGGCAGAGGGATATCCCTTAAAAACTGCTGTCTCAGAGTGGTCAATGCCTGTTTCAATACAGACCCATTTCTACAGCCTGAGAACAGCTGCTAGCAACAGACAATTAATTGTGGTTGAAAAAAGAATTGTTAGGACTGGAAGAAAATAGTTTCTGCTTTACTGTGCTACCAACATCTTCTGCATCGCCTTTGTTCAAGAGTTTGCTTTGTCAGAAGGTGAGTGATAACACTTTCCTATTTAACACAGGTAAACGTGACAAGCCTGATTTGTATGTATATACTTTTTTTAGTGTATGCTTTTCCTTTCATACCACCAGTAGAGCTTTTAGTGCAGACAGAAATTAGAATCAGTATTTGTGAAATACCGAGATCCCAAACTCAGAAGATGCTATACAGAAAAATCACCAACTGTTTTTACACTGCTATGTGGATATTGTTGACAATAATGGATCAACTAATCTTTCACATTTCAAAATATTTATATTTTGAACTGCACAGCTCTTAGGTTTTTCCATCTATAAATCACAGAACAAGTACTAACAAAACTAGTTTCTTTCAAAAGAATTGCTAGCACATCAGGTAAGTTCAGAGCAAAAGTTATCCTTTTCTAACTGGGTCTCCTCTATCAAAGGGGACCTTCATCCTTCAGCAAATCTTTTGGCCAAACAAGGAATCACTGATTGTAAACTCTCTCTTATTGTTAAACTTCTCCTCACTAGTAAAAGACTTTCTACGAGTAATCTGTGATGGAACAGCATACGTTCTAATTAAATCAAGGCAACCCCAAGCTTTTTGATTGAACTAGCTTCCACCTGCTGCTTTTGCTCTCCTTTGACCATCACTGTGCATGCAATGTTTTCCACATCCAAATCTGAAGCACATCAACTACTGCACCTCCTGCCTATGTTGTTTCATCAAGTTCTCCAGGTATCTTCCTTCTTTTCAGTTCCCTTTTGCAGTGCACCTGTGCACTACCAAATGCATTTGGCATTCAACTCCAAATATTATTGCATTTTCAAGGTTATTATTATATTGCAGGTAAGGCATATGTTCACATCAAATGTACTGAATGCCACACCAATACTCAGGAAGCAGCATGAGTTGGTCAGACCATGGATGAGATGGAGGAAACAGTCTGAAGAGATTAATCATCACAGAAGATACTTGAGACTCAGTTTTAATACAAATCAGTAGTAACATTTTTCTTAGTCAACAGATGCACACCGAAATAAGATCAACAGAGATGAGATCAGAATTGGATTGTGGTATCATGCATGCAAGTTATAGCACAGTTTCTTAAACCTAGTGTTATTTGTCTCCCAGGGTAGAGCAGATGTACTTTCCGAGTATCCTGACTTGAGGGATGTTTCCAAGAAAGGACATGGGTTATATTGTGAGTGCTGTAAAAAGAACTATAGTGTAAAGCACTGTAGCATGCAGAGGGTAGTACTAGAACATACTGTTATGGTTCGCTGTACCTGTAAAATTCATGAAATTATTGGCTTCTTTCAGCTGCAGTACAGTACTTTTACAGTAATTTGTCACTCTGTTTTCAGCAGGGATAATGGACCATGCCTTTTTCTAGGAGCACATTATTTGGCCACTGGCAGCTCTTTATATTTGCCATGAGATCCCCAGTAACTACATGTTCCCCCTCACCCTCCCTCCTCGGGACACTGCAGGCAATAATAGATCTGTAGGATTAACGTTTCTTTACCGGAAGTTAATGGCATCTGTGATGATTAGTGTTAATTGGCCTGGCTACACCAAGTGTGCCTGTACTGCTCCTTTCAGTACACTATGCCTCCACTTCTGCCTGCGCACAATAACACGACATCACTGTGGCCAAAATCAGCTAGAAAAATACCACAGCCATTGCTCCTCCCTGGCCCACCTGACACTGCTTAATATTGTCATTTTTATATGACCAGCATCTAGGAGCCCAGTAATAACCTTTTCTATGGCTGGAGATAAATGTGATGTAGAAATGAATGAAAAGGAAGATCAGGGAAAAAGCCCCTTCTGACCTGAGGGCTGACATATTTCAGCTTTAATGTTCTCTTCTACCTACACCATAACATCAGTGATGAAACTACTCTTTTCCATCTTATTTGAAAACACTAACATGCTATTGGCATTATTTTCCATGAGAAATGGTAAGTCATTAGAATTAGGAAGGAAATTGTTTTCCTGTCTGGTGACACGTTGTGAGATTTTTAATTTTTTCTCTGTTCTGCAGTGCAACAAACCCAAAACATTTCTACAGTCCTCATGAGAAAAAGCAGGGTGATTTTTGCTCCAGAAAAGCCAATGATGTGGAGACTTGGCATCCTTCTAACATACAGTAACGTGGACAGCAGGGACTGAACCACATATTCTCCACATGACAAAGTCTTTCACTCACTTTTCCATCTGGATTTTGACCACATGTGTGGCCATCCTGATGTTAAAAATGAGGCAATCCCCCTCCCCTCAACCGCCAAAAGGCATTTTTCACAAAGCATATTAGATTTGACTAACTATCACTTTTATAAGAATTCTTCTGTGAAGTATGATGCAATGCAGCGCTCCAGAGCCAGAAAGCACATGGTTGTTCTGGAAAAGGTATCTGATTTCAAGGCCAAGATATTTTCTCCCAAGGCAGGTATAATTTACACACTCTCCAGAACCAATGGAGCTAAGCACATGTTTCAGAAGGGAAAGGGCAAGTTTTATTTAAAGTAACAATGAGGAATATTCCTAAATGCAAATAACACCTTTATTTTAACTGCTTGATGTCTAAATAAAAATAAAGATAAAAAACCCCCCAAAACCCAAAAAAAAAACCCCCCACAAAAAACCCAAAAACAAAACAAAACAAAAAAACCCAAACACAAAACCCAACAAACAGTCATCATGTTTAAGCTTATAAGATAGAAGACCTTTCCCCACTTGGTTTTGCCACACACTGAAGTATGCCACTGGTTTTAAATACATGCAGTGTCTTTCAACCTGCCTTCAGTTATTCAGATGCTTAAAGATGAACGTGCCAAAAGGTAAAAGTGCCAAAGCACTTTTCTGAAACAGGATTTTACCAATTTAGCAAAGGGAGAAGATTGATACCAGTCCAGTGGTGAAGTTGCCAGGCTTCTTCCCTTAGGCGCCGTATACAGCCAGGAGAGAGACGGGCTCCTCAGAGCTCCCAACTTCATCTTCTGTACTGGAGGCATCTACCTCTGCCCATGAATTACCCTGGGAGCACGGGAAAGTAGTTCCTAGTTTTGGTACTTAGATTACTCATCTAGGGGTGTTTTACACGTAATCTTCTTGGTGTTGATTTAGAAATACCATTTGTCTTTTATTTCTGCTAATTCCAGTAAAACAGAACACACTCAACTTTTGTACCTAATTAGGTAACTCCGCTTGCATTTCTGGGAATAATACTAGTTAAGTGTTGTTGCAAAACATTAAAGAACAGACAAAATTGGGAAAAAGCCATGCCTGTATGCAAGCACCGGGACATCCAGCATCATATTCAGCAGTTTGCATGTTCTAAAAATCCTCTTTTAAGCATAACGCAGGCCAAAGTCTTCAACCATCAACTGCCAAACCCGGCAAATACCTTCCCGCTGCCAGCAACAGGCTTTTGCTGCACAGGTGGCCACTCAACATAGCCCAATCATCAGATGCACCCTCGCACCCCTGATGTTTCACATGGGAGAGAAGTCCACTTGGTGTAGAGAAATGCCGAGAAAAGCAGAAGTAGCAATTTAAGGTACAATGTTCATAAATATTTCCTGTGCTTAGTTCCAAATTCAAGTTGAAATTTCCAAGACTTGTACTTTGAGCCCTAGACACTGTCAATGTGGTCACTGTCTGGAGGTAAAGCTGTGCATTTGTGTCTATCTGAGCTCTAAATTAATAAAGTTTAACAAAATCCTGAAGGAATAAAAATTGGTAACACTGCTGTAAAACTTTCTGGACGAGCTTTGAAGCCACAAAGTCTGAAGGAGAAGAGTTGAAATGGAGCAAAGGAATGGGACACTCTGGGAAGCATGTAAGAGTGCCTCGGTAAAAACCAGCCCTGATGCAGCCAAACGCCATCCTTTGAAGACTGTTGGCTGTGAATGAACTGTAGATTTGCTCTCTTTTTCTCATTAAAAATTCCACACACAAGCAGAGTTGCCCTATTCAGGTGTGTATTGTTAAACTGTATTTGCAATAAAAAGGAACTGAGGCAAAGGGCACCAAATTGTGTAATCATATTTGCCCTGCATTGTCTATAGCAAAGTGATACCCCAAATAACCAGAAATTAGTCTTTCAGGTACCAGCTGCTGTGTAACCATAGCAGAGAACTACGTCTGGGCATATTTTCCTACAGCTGGACAGCAGCAATACCATCATCAGCAAGCTGCCAGTCGGCACTGGATTTTGTCCCACTTGCTCTTTACCAGCTTTGAATTTCTTGGTCTTCTGCTGCCAGGACTATGCCATAAAATCTTGCAGCTCTTGTAACTGGGCGGAGGAAAACCTTTATGCTTTGACTTTATTTAAAATCCTTGAGTCATCCTGTGACTACATAAGAACATGGGCAACTTGTCATTTTAATTATTAAGTGAAAGGACGATAATGTGTTTTGCAGGGTTTATAGCATTTCCACAGCAGTAGTCTGCAATACTGAACACTGCAGTTTGTCTACAGGCATCTTAACTTCACGTGGATATATACAAAAAGTTACCTCTTTCTTAAAGATGTTTCCCTGTGACCTTCTCCTGTATGTGGCATGTCTCATACCCTCCCCCACCTAAAAGCACTATTGGTGGCCCTGCTATAAGCTGTACAGATGTTTCTACCACATTATTGCAGCTTTATATTTGCAAGAGCCTTCTTAGAACAGATGTTCTTTCTGTGTGTATATACCATACTTCCCACTGCAAACACTTTTACAACACAAACAGCAGATTGCCTTGCTTCTGTCGTTCAGATCAAGAGAGAGTAAATGCCTCATTCTAATGATGTCGGTTTTCCTTCCAGGGTGCTTAATGTCTTCCCTTCCCTTCTCACTGGCCCTGCTCACTGCAGGTGTTTTGTCTCTGTTTCTTAGGCTCTCCATCACTTATCTTTACTCTAAAGGGTCTCCCTAAAAATATCCTCTTCCTGAATCTCCTTTACTGCTTTCACTCTCTTTTAGTCCCTTCTGCTGTGTTCTCCTCTTTTATAAAAGCTGCTCTGCTCAATGAGGAGCTAATTCAATAGATTTAAACGGGAATGTCTTTTCTTGGGTAAGACTCAATATAGATTGGTGAATATAATTCCTACAAATTGTGGAATAGGAGGCAATAATCCAACAATGATGGCTCAAAGATGATAGTTCTTTGAGGAGCCAAAGGCATCTCTTGCCTTCACCAAAACAAAAGGGCTTTGGGAAGGTTTGTGTTGGCTAGATATTGCAAAAACATGATTAGAACACCCACCCCCCTCCCCCAATTTTTAATCAAAATCCTGACTTGTAAGTGGTGTAATTTGTACAGGGTCTTGTAAAATTATGACAACATTGCATAGATCTTTGGCCTCTTTCACAGTGATTTTGATTACTTTCAGAGGACACTTTGTCCATGACTATTTCTCATTAAAAAATATCTGTTCCTGTGCTTTTAGCTCTCCTCTTTTTCATAAGGCATTTTTCAGCAATATAAACAGCAATAATAATATAAGTTTCACAGCAATTACAAAAAGTATTATTTGTCATTGAATAGTAATACATCATTAAGAGGTAGTGGTGTGGAGATCTCTGCTGCCACAGCTAGTTTGCCTTGGCTGCTTGAGCTGGACTGTTAGAGATACCTGAAGTATCCTTATGGCAGTATAGATGTGACAGCAGTATAGATGTGACAGCATGCTGAGAGCAGCTTCTTTGAATTTCTCCCAACCTCAAAGCCATGGAAGCTTTTGTGCTCCACAATCTCCTGAAACATAAGCTCCATCAGACTCCTAATATCTATGATAAAAATCCTATCCTTTGCTCCCTTACCATATTTCCTCTTTTTAAATCCTTTAAAATCACCTTACCTCTAGCTTTTCAGTTGACCGTATTATTCCATTTTACTCCTATTGTTTTCCTCTGCATCCTCTCAGCTGTAGTTCTCTTCCAGATGAACACCATTCCACCAAAAAACACTCTTCCACCTCCTTATATTTGTTTCAGTTTTCATATTACAACTTCCCCCTTACTCCTTACACAGATGGACTAAATACCTATTTGGTCTGCTCAGTTCCAGCTTCAAAGATGCAACATTAGATGGCTGACGCCTACTATGCAGGCAATCTTTGCAGCTTTTGCAGCTAAAAGCTGTACCTACAAATGATGATCATAAGGCTTAAAAAGTAGCTTAGGTTCCACAGACAGTAAAATATGATTATGGTCACTTTGGATAAAAGAAAGAAATTACAATAGGTTGAAGCCACAGCTTAGCATTTCATGAAAAGCTCAGTGACTCCTTCCTTTGGCCTCCTTTAAGCACTGTAAAATTCATAATCAATTTCTATTTGTTTGGAAAACACTGATTTCTATGTCTGGTAGTCTATGAAACATTATACAACTGCTTACAATTACTTCGGAAATGGCAATCTTGACACAAATAAGATTTTCTCATTTTCAGTCTTTTTTCTTGTTCACGAGTGGAATCCAGCCATTCTTTAAAAGTAGCTATATACCAGTGAAATAGTAATAAAATCTAGCTGTAAAATTTTTTCTCTCAGAAATTTTTATAAACCATTTCTATTACCTCTTATTAATGCATTACAAATACAATCCACACTACACCCATCTACTTTAAGATTATGACCTTGTAAAATGTGCATAACCATTTAAAAGACCTTGTGTTTAAAAAGACTGGGTTACAGTCTTGTCAGGTCTTGGAGTTTCATCATGAATGTTGCAGTTTATTTGATGGTTTTCCTTGAAATTCTGAATGCAATTGAAAAACAGAACACTCTCTGTGCCTACTTCAAAGGTGAGTAAATATTTGTAGGGAGAAATTAGAAGACATGCATACAAAGCTCAAAAATCTGGAAACAAATTATTGCTTCCCCCCACCCCTTTTTTTTAAGATCATATGATTCGTAACTTAATTGTTTGAGTTTTGCAGACCAGATCAACTATTGAGGTTTTTTGAGGGGTTTTTTGTTTGTTTGTTTGAAAACTGTTGAGGCTGACAGCAATGGCTTATCTAATGCTATTACTGCCTTGTTATAATGCCCTGAAAAGTCACACAACTTATTCTAAAGGCAGAATGAATCTGCGGAATGGCTCAGACGAGCTCCCCACACCATTTAATCTAGCACTCCTCTTAGCTAAGCATTAGCACTAGCTAAAAATTCTTTTGAAAAATAGTAGTTGGGAAGAGAGTGCATGAAAATTGAGGAAAACCAGATTTCCACTGCCATCCTCTCTGCGTCGTGCCCATCCATCTCGTTGGCATCCACCATGGGCCTGCTCAGTGCCCTTCCATGATGTCCTGTGCTGGCTGCTGCACTGAGGAGCAACACACGAGTGCTGCTTGGCAATTACTGCTCAGCTTGATCATGGCTTGAGGTGGTTCGCCATACTGATATTACCAACTTAAGTATGGGCTCCCCACCGCGTAAAGCAGTTCTACTGAGCTAGACCCATAACACATTTTTTTTAATGTGAAAATTAGTCTTTGGCAAACAAAAAATAGTTGCTAGATTTAGGTAAATGCAATGACATTTCCCAAGAGGGTCATCATGTTACTGTAAGCATTTAGCTATTATTACCGAATATTCAGATAGATCTTACCACTTGCTATCATTTAAGAGCAAAGATGTAATTGTCTTTAACCTTTTTCTCCCCATGAAGAAAATAAACAAGTAATCAGGTGCCACAAGTTTGATAGTTCACAGTATTTATATTTAAACAATAGTTACATTTCACTGAATATAAAAGAAGCTACATTTAACTCAAAGATAACGGAGTTGTCAAGATGCTGCTGATGTCACCAAAATTACAGATGTTTCTACAACTTCTTCAAAAAAATATGCTTTTATGGAAGTATGTGAAGGAAAGTGCACAAAAATCTCACATTTTCTTAGCCAGTGCTGCTTCTGAACCATCCTCATCCATCATCTCAGTTCCGTCAACCAGATGAGAATGAACCTGATCTCTTCTGTATAGTGCTTCCTCTTCTACCCTAGATTTCCCAGCTCCTGTTTCACTAAGAGATGGGTGTTCTCATATTTTACAGAATGAAGACAGTGGATCAAATTACATTTGTTGTCTGCTACATCCACGTAAAACTGGAGAAAACCATTTACTTATGTGGAATGAAACTGTATTTACCCAATAAACAAAGAGCAGGACCTAGTACATATCAAGAACTTTGATTTGTTGAAATACTGTAATGGGATCGATGAATAGGAAATATTTCTTCATTATGGCCAGCATGTAGGGCACCAGTATTAAGAAATTAAAGTTCTGGGGTGACACTATGAGCCATATGAAATCACACAACCTAGTCCCCAGCTTTTGAACATACTACTCGAAGACAAAAAAACCTACATATTGACATACTAGTGCAAGAAAGTGCAGTGTACTTCCAGTACCACTGTGCTTAAGTTGCTTACTAATTTAGGAGAATTTAGGCTTCAGGGATGGAACAGATACTGCAAGGAACTACCCAATCTAGGAAAGTGCTCTATCTGAATAAAGATATTTTTTTAGCTTTTTTTTTTTTTTTCTTTTAAGTGAGAAGGATATGGAGCAGCTGCCTAAAGCAGAAATGCTACAAAACTCATTAGCCATACTAAAATTAAATCAGTGGTCTCCAGATAATCCTAAGTTATTATCCATGAATCTTTGTACAACAGTGCTCCACATCTCTTTTCCTCTCACACATATTATTTCTACCTTTGGACTGCTGTTTGGTGCCTTTTAGAAAGTCCATGGCTGAATCACTGAATGAGCATGATCCCATCAATAAAAGACTAGGATGATTTTTACTTTTTTCCCCCAGCTGCAGGAAATGCTTCTTTTGTAGCCCTCTGCTAAAACAGGAGACCAAATTCTCCAATGCCTTTTATTCCATCCAGTTACTTAGATCCACATGAAAAGGCTCCAGTCCTTGCCTACAGTCAAGGAATTCAGAGCACAGCTAAACAGGGAAATTGTTGAGATAGCCTTCAGGCACGTTTTTCAGCAATTCATTTATAGTGGGGGCCAATTGGCCCACAGAGCAGAAATGGCAGCCGTGGCTCAGCAGAGCACTGGGAAGTCTTGCTCCTTGTCTAGTATGGCGGAGACTGGGTAAAATTTAAGGGTCTTTTTAGGAGACCAGACCAATAATCGAATTTCCTCTCATGCCCTCCAGTTCTCTGAAATGTCTGGCATCTCCCTTGCTCTTAGTGCTGCAGACCTGAAGCTTCAAGGACTTTCCCCAGTAAATCACAGGATGATCTTTACATCCTCCATGATACATGGGAGAACTGTGAGGAGGTATAGAAATATTTCCATAATCTCATGTGTTGGCCTCATTCTTTCCTGCAAAGTGGGCCAGCTATAAGACCGCACAAAGGCAACACTGGAGCCCTAGGCTATAACCAAAATTGAGGCAGCTTGCTCAGTCAAAAGCCCTGCAACACTTCCACGCTACATGGTTCATATGTGATCAGGGAGATGACTGGAGACAACACTTGAGTTAGAAATTGCAATTAACTTTTCTGTACAGATGCACTCCCAAATTCTCTCACTCACTTTTACCACTCTCTTAATCAGACTTGCATAGACAGTCAATCAACATTTTCTCAATCAAAGTGTTTTTATATTAATTTGAAAATGACTTCTCATAAAAAGTCCTTTGGATTCATTTTCTACTGTTTGAACAAAAAGCTGAGGGGAAAATTTGGTTTTCAAGAAAGTGAATTAAGAAACCAAATCCAGTTCCAGACTAGCAACAGTTGAGTGCCTAAAGGCAGCCTCACTACACACCATCTGATTAATTTGGAACCAATCTGGACAGCTTTCAGAGAATATACACTGAACTATCCTCAGCCATGGGAATAGAAAAGTAAAAGAAGAGGATGCTTTCAAGGAAAATAATAAGTGAAAAAAAATAATCAGGGAATCTTCTATATATAAAAAAAAATCCTTTGTAAAATGATGATGATCAAAACAAAAATAGCCTGTGGAGGGGGAAAAGTTAATTTTGACAAATCTCAGTAATTATAACTTTTAAATATTTTCCTTTTTTTTTTTTTTTTCTTCTTTAATTTAGTTGGGATCATCTCAGGAAAAACTTCTCCAAACTCTTTTTGGCCACTGCCAGCTCAGAAATACGCAGCAAGAATAACAACATAAATATACAAGTTTCTCTGAAGGCAACTTTTACATCTTTTTCTCTAAACTTCTCTGGATCATTGTGAAGAGTAAAGCACCCTCCTAATATCAAACATCTACATTAATTGACAGGAAAGACCACTTTTATCCACAAAGAAGGTACCAAATGAGGTAATGGCAGCACAAGGTTCCAGGCACCTTCTGCTCAAAGATCTACCACTCACCACTGTTGGTAACCAAATCATAGGTTAGATGAATGCCTCCATGAAGCAGAGACACTACAACAAATATTTGAAAGAAGTGTTTCCTGGAGATATTCTTGTGGAAGATCTTGAAGAATTTATTTTTGAAGTTTCTCTGCAAAAGTGAAGGAAGACATTGGCCCCTCCCTACTTCTCACTGAGAATCATTGCTTCTGAAGCAATGCTAAGCCATTTGTGCCAGGTAGCATCCCTGGAGTTTATCGTCATAGTGCTAGAGAATGTATTTAAGTCCAGATTGCACCAAACCAAGATGGTAGATTGTTTTTTAGTTTCCCTGCAAAAGGGCCTGTGTATATAATCTCTGTTTTTTCCCCACTTCCAGTCTGCAAAACCTCTGCTGTATGCCACAATATCAATAAACTTGGTACGTCACCGGAAAGGCATAGTTCCCAATCTTTGTTTCATATGCAGCATGTTGCCCACAAGACTTTATGATATTGCTTGTGGATACAGTAAATTAAAAACTTAAACCCAAGGCCAACAGAGAGAGCAAACCTGTCCACAAAATGCAAGTTGCTCAGTATTGTTCCCCCTGGGACCACTGTTCTAGAGTAATGTGCAAATATTCTCAGCAAATCATAGCTTAAATATCAGTTTGTTTGCCAAGCGATTCTCCCGACTCCCTGCTCACAGCCATGAGAAAACATTTTATTTATTAATTATTATTTGTAATTTGGGAAAACAAATGGCTATATTCCCAGTCAGTCAACTCTCCTATCCACATATGTGCATTCCAGGAACGCAAGCTTTACTGCTGGCTTAGAGAGGCATTTTTTTTCCCTGGGATCCTTCATTAAAACATTAGTAGCACATTACTGCTTAGCAGGTGCACAGACCCCATAGTCAAATGTTACTTGTTAACTGTGGTGCAACATTATATGGCCATAAATGTCTAGGCATTAATCACATGTTTTGATTTGTATCCAAAATGTGATTTATGTCCCTGATTTCTAAGACTGTATGTTAAACTAACAAGGAAGACCGAAGGAATTCGGTTGGCTCAGGCAGCTGAATCACTCGCTGCCACGAAGAGTATGTAGCTGTGAGCAGACAGGGCAGTCCTGGAAGAGCAATGGCAACCAACCACGTTGGCAGTGTGAGAAGGAAGGGACACAGAAGCCATCTTTGACTAATTCAACCAAATTCTTTCCTGTATCAAGGGAAGAAATATAAGGACAGTTCACAGCAGGGTCCTGAGGGCAAGAAAAAAATACAAGCAAACAACCCTCCCAGCCCCAATTTCCTTTCAAGTAAAAGGACAGAGGTGTTTCCACTAGAAGTGGAGGTCTTCTGTCTATCCAAGGCAGTGTTTGTGAACAATATAACTGTCTGTTGGTACTGATATGTTAATTTATATGTGATTCCAAGAAGAGACAGACCATAGGCTGGCAGAAGGTCTGTAGTCCAGTTTCACTGAGTCTTTCTGCAGTGCTATTTATTCTGCTAAAACCACCTTGTGCTGCCATGGGTGTTGACACTAGAAATTTTGTTGTCATTGCTATATCACCTGATTAGGGGTGACCCCTTGACACTTCTGAAGGCGCTTAGCTAGGCTGATGAAACACATAGTATAGATCATGCTTCAAGCACAGCACCTCACTTGGAACATGTACGCATATGAGACGCAAAGCTGCAGAATAGGCAAAGGGGAAAGCCCATAGAAGGATGTTGGCTTTCCAAGCATCTATGATTTGGTTGTCTTCTCTTACTTTAAGAGAAAGTTCCGTATGACCTGGCCTGTAGCAAATCAAGAGAGGAAAAAAGCATAGGATGCCCTCCCAAAAGAAATATCTGAGACAATGTACTTTGAAACACCTGAAACAGGATGAAAATTCGTCCAGTCTCTCACAGAGATATCCAGTGACCGAACTCCATCTCACTCCATAAAGTCTCCTAACTTCCCAAAGGTGTCATTGTGCCACTGTGTTCCTCATCTTCCTCTGGCATGCAGAATTATATTTACTGGTACCTGTTCTAGCTTTATCTCACATTCGTAATGACATGCTTAGCTTTCTTATACGAGGCAGGAACACTGTCACTGGCCTGAGAGGTTACCCAGGAGAAGGCATAACATACACAAGGTATGTTATATCCTTCAGCCTTGACTTCCACCTCCCTCCCCATGACATTCACTTTCTCCCATAATTTCCAAGTCCAGTTAAGCAAATCACAATAATCAATTACGGTCTATGATTTTTTTTGTCTGTGACCTCCCGTTCGTGTATGTGTTGCTTCCTATTAGCTAATGCCACATAATTAATTTCTTCTTCATATTCCTTTTGTGCTCAACAAGTAGTCATGGTTGTGGCCAACCCATCTTTTCAATGTAAACCTTCTTGCTCTAACATGGGAATGAAATCACTACAGATCTATTATTTCTCGGAACAGGATATTTCATTTGCATAAAATATTCTGCACTTGACACAGTGCCAGGAAGAAACACCTAATGTCCATTCTTCATTGCGCTCTTGCTGTGGCCTTAGGAACAGAAGGAATCACCATGTTAGACTCACACCTATTACTCCTGAGTTCCTCACTTCTTAGTCCCAGCTCTGATTTACACTCCCATGACTCTTTGAGAGCCCTGTCAAGGCAGTGACCAAGATAATGGACAAAAGGGAATTTCTTACATGATGTAATTTCACATTAAACAGGATGGTTCACAGGTTGTAATAGAAGGTCAACAGCAGATATTATAACCCCTAAATTGGTTGGAAAAAAATGGTTATTTGAATCAAAACTTAAATAAAGCTCTATATGAGCCAAAGTAGCTGAAGGGAAGTGTCTCCCTGTGTGTCAGTGATATGTGTGGTCTAATAACCTCAAAGGAAGGCAGATCCCATCCTTGTTCATTTTCATAGCATTGGGATTTACTGGCAGGGAATGGCACTAACACTGTCTTCAAGTGTACAATATCTCTTTTTACTTTTAAGTTGGATGGCTATATTCCAAAGTAAAAAAATATCTAAATGTCATTAGTCCAATGGGAATACAGAAAATGTACATTTTGGAGACAGATCAACCTGTTAAGCAAAAAAAGGAGACCAAGAAGAAATTAATTAATGGAATGGATTCATGAGTCCCTCATTTGTTATTAATAAAGCACTGAAGAAGAAAGTGTTGATGAGACACAGTCATTCACCTTCGATCAGTATGCAAAAGGAAAATTCACCCAACTGCAGACAGCTATCGAGGCCATATGCACAGCTTTATGTACTAAGTTATGGATGTTATAATAAATGGCAGACTCAACATCATGTATGCGTACTTTGCCTAGGGATGAATTTCACCCTAAAAAAACAATGAGGCAGATTTGAGAGGAGAAGAGAGCTGATTTAATACAATGTGTAGCATGTACTCACTAATGGACTTTTAGTTATTCCCAAAGATAACCAGCCCCATAAAGGGTTTTAAGTCATCCTTAACATTATTTTCATATACTTCAAAGGCAATCAGTCTTTATTTCTATATTTCTCCATATTACAGAACTATATACATCTTAGAATATTGCACAGTTACATATGCACACTACCTTCTGCTTTCATCGGCAGAAGTGCCCTGGGGTAGTAACAACCATAGTGTTAGCCTTTCCTTTTTCAGAAGTTAAATGCCTTCTGAGTCAGCTCTTAGTTCTCCTTTTTATGTTCTTTGTGCTTTATAGATATATTCTGTTATTTATAGCACTCTGTCTGTTAGGTTTTTATTACCAAATAATATTACCAAAATTAATTTGATTTTAGCCATTGTATGCTGTAGTCAAAGCCTGCTCCTACACAATGGTGTCCATCTGCAAGATCTGCTGCAGTCCATTCTCTGAAAAAACCAGAAGTGATAATTTATTGGTTTGCTAAAAAGTACTTCGGTTACTTGAAACTGCTAGGGGGTGAAATCCAGTCTTGAACATGAGGCCAGCAAAAGGTCTAAGAAGTGCTTAAGCTCATTTTGAGGATATAAGTGCGATTGAAGTGGTTGCATGGGACTGGTGCTAGTACTCCACACAGGAGAGAAGCTGACCATGTGTGAGCACTTCAGGAAATCACACCAGGTTCTGATTTTCCCCAACTTTCAGCAACTACACTAATAATTCTACCGGGCCCTCACAGTCACACTACAGCTCGAGACTGTTTCTCTTTGTCGAAATAATCACAGAGGAGTAAAAACACTCTAGGTTATGGTCAAAGCTCAAGTCATCAGAAATGCCTCCTAATAATTTTAGGGTCGTGATTGTTCAAAAGGAAGCAAACCCTCAAGGCAATTTTAGAGAAAGGAAAGAAGGGGTACATTCATCTAATCCACTTCTACTAAAGCTTTAAAGGCTACTCTGCTTTTTGCCTTTGCTTGAAACCAGATCCCCCAAATATCCCCGTACTGACATGTGCTGTGACTGGTTAGGACCAAGCCTGCTAGTTTAGAAAAGTACTTTCATGCTCTTTAAGTTCTGGCAGTATTAAGTTACAAAAGGTAGAAAGAGAAGGGGGACAAGAAGGGTTTTTTTCCCAGAATGGAAAAACCTCAGAAGCTTCATTGCATCTGTTTACTGCTTTATTCCTGAATTTCTAAAACATTGGCAGATTTAAAGAAGGGCCAGATAGTATTGGAAGAGATCCTGAATAGTCAGTACTAGTTTAGTGAGATCAGTCAGGCCACAAAGCCTTGCCAGTGTCGCTCCTCCCTCAGAAATTTTTGAATCTATATTTAAACATCCTTGATCTGGCCACAAGAGACAAGATAGGGCTGACAGCAAGGGAAGAGGGGCAAGGAGGAAATTAGGGCTTCCAACAGAAGGGGGGGTGGGACAGTACTTCTAGAAAATCTGGGCTCTTTGTACATAATTGTCTGGCAGTGTGTAGATATTACTAAAAACCAGGATTATTTCCAACACTACATCATCATATCCACTACTGCTGCCTGCCAGTGTGTTAGTAGTAAATCTGAAGAGCCAGGAAAATAAGTGGAGCCTGTCTGCCTGCAACAAGGGTCTGGCCTCCGCTCTGCAGCAGTCAATGCCTTTCTCAGAATTAAATTATCTGTTAAATATCTAAAATATTCCTGGGAGAATAAATGCTCTTTGCTTAATTTCTGGGGGTGGAAGGTGGGAGAAGTCTGGGATTTGAAGAAGAGAACAGCTAGAGGTATAAATGGAAGGTAGAGCGCTCCTGGAAACAAAAGGCCTGGTTGGCATCATTATGCCAGCTTCACCAGCAGCCCGTCCTAACCTGGCAGCGGTGCACATTTTGGGCTTTTCTTTCTTCCCCAGCATAATAAAACTGCTGTAAGACCTGGTGGAAATGCTTTCTGCTTGATTCTCTCTGGGGCTGTCATGTACCAGGTTCAGACCTCAGGGGTGGGAAAACTAGCTCTTCTCACCCAGCTCTAGAAAGAATTGCCTTTAGGAAGGATGCTCAAGAAGAGCAATAAGTGACACACAAATATCAAATCCAGGTTTTTTTTGGTAAAGGAGAAAAAGAAAAGCTCAGATAGGCTTGTGAGTTCAAACAGGAGAACCACCAGCTTCTGAAGTATAGTTTATGAGCAAACAATTATTTTTCCATTTTTAACAAGAGGCATTTTGCCATCTGATCACAAGTTCTCTGTTGCATAGTAGCATCATAGGTGGGAAGATGGATTGGGACAAACAACCCAAAGTGAGCCTACTTTTGGCATTTCAGTTGACTATTCAGGATTAACTGCTAATTCAGTGTTGCATAAAAGTTATTCCCTTTCATTTTCTTTTTTTTTTTTTTTTTTAAGCAATCTTTGCACTTCTGTTTTCCAGCTGAGGCGAAAATTCGGAGTCTTAGAATACAACAAAGTACAATTACTGTTTATAGCACAACAAACCCAAGCAGCAAGAGGAATTCTCTTAGACAGAAATCCCTATGCATTTTAATATCTACTAATATACAGTGGACATAAACCACTGCTATGATGAGAGGGACAGGAAGCTCATTAGAGCCCTGCTGGGGGCTCTTCTACAGGGCAAGTGGGGCCATATTGTGCCATCAGTTTTAATCACAATTTCCTGTTGATCCCAGTGGGAAGTTTTGCTTTAAAAATCAATGTCACAATATTGTGCTTGCGTAATACAGTTGGAAGTGTTAAAGTAGGTATTGAACTGGACACCAGCTGCCATCATGGAAAACATTTGGCGCAACAGCAAACTCGGTAACATACTAGCTGTAGGTGCTGGTAACTGCAGGTGTCACACTGCCCATCCAGGTGGTTACCTTCCTAAAATTCAGTTAACATGAGAAAGGACTATCTTTTCAAACCATTCATCTGTGATGTACTGGTTTTGTCTGGGACAGACTCAATTTTCTTCATACTAGCTGATATAGTGCTTCTTTTGGATTTGTGATGAAAACAGCTTTCATAACACTGATGTGTTAGCTATTGCTGAGCAGTGCTTACGCAGCATCAGTCTTTTCTGCTTCTCACACTGTCCCACCAGAGTATAGGCTGCTGAGGATGCACAAGAAGTTGAGAGGGGACACAACCTGGACAGCTGACCCCTAATGTCCAAAGGGATATTCCATACAATATGATGCTGTGCTCAGCAATAAAAGCTGCAGAAGTTTGCCAGGGCCAACATTGCTCAGGGACTGCCTGTGCATCAAAAGCAATTGTGGGTGGTTTTGCATCTCTTGGTTTTCTTGTGTTTTTTCTTTGCGTCTTTCTTTGTTTGCTGTGGTTGTTTTGTTCGTTTGGTTTTTTTTACTTATTAAGCTGTCTTAATCTCAACCCATGAGTTTTCACACTTGTAGCCTCCTGATCCTATCCCCCATCCCACTGAGGGAGGTGGTGTGAGCAAGCAGCTGCGTGGGGCTGAGCTGCCCACCGGGGTTGTTCCACAACACATGACTGGGTCTGTTACATTTCACTGGGCTGACCAGAACGGTCCCAAGGAAGCCCCTTGAGGCAAGGGCCAGCCCCCTCAATCTAACAGGCACCTTACAGCACTGTCCCTGGTATTCAGACTAGGGTGTTCTTCCAGAAGCCCATGACCTCTCCTTCAGTTTCCAGGCTCAATTTATTCTCATTCCTTTTCATTTGTTTGCACACTGAAATCATCCTTCAACTCAAACAGCTTTTCTCCCATGTTGGTGCTTCTCTTCCCTCTCACAGGAAATAATTTCATTTCTTGATCTCTATTTGAAAGCCAAACAAGCCAAGCTCTTCTAGCTTTCTCTCATTTCACGTGCTTTGCATGCTCCTGATCATCCTAGTAGCCATCCTCTGAACTCTATATTCACCTTTCTTAAACATGGGAGACCACAACTGCAAGATTCTGGATGAAGTTATCTGCCTGCATACTCCTATGAAAGCTAATAAAATTATGTGTGCAGGAAATTTTACCACAGTAAAAATCATAGCAATAAAAAGGGGTTCTTTCACATCTCTTCTTATTAGTATGGCTGATTTTTTTTCTATCTGAATGATGGCAGACATATGAAAAAAACATAAGTGAGTGAAACCTGGAACTACAAGGAAGGTTTTTAATAAGTATTTTTCTTGGTATAATTGCAGTGGATATTAACTAAGTTATACTTCCTCATAGAAAAAAAAATGTTTTGAATAAGCTTAAAATAGAACTTTCCACTGAGAATGTGTTAGTTGCAGAACAGAGCAGGATTCTTGGGAATTTTGTAAGTCATCAGAGAAGCGACTCCCAGGAAAGCTACAAGATAAATGAATTGTGGAGAACAAGAATTTCATGCCAGCTCCATGCAATTGAAGACTAATAAAGTCCTTCTGAGGGGCCTGTATGAACACACCTAAAGATAAGTCCAATTTTCAGAGAAAAACACTAACATGACTCATAGATGTGTGGACCCTTTCTTCAGCCCCTTAACATATCATATTACTACTTACTAGTATGTAACCATAAGAACTGAATAGGAAAATTTTCTCCTCTTACATAAACTCATATTTGCTGAATGTTTCAGCTTCACTTTAAGAACAAACCCAAGAACCTCTGAAGTCCTGCAGTAAAAAAACAAAACCAAACCGAATCAAACCAAAAAACCACCCAAAACAAAACAAACCTCCATCCACCCCCCACCTGGAGTATTCATCCAAGAGGTGGCTGAGCTGGTTCTGGCCCATTTTCTCTCTTACCATACTGCAGGAGCAAGGAATTGCTACACATCTTCTCCAGGGAGGCCTCACAGCACATTCTCAGCAGCCATGTTCCTCCAGAACTTAACATTGCAGGCTGAGGCAGTCCTCTGAGTCAGAGAAGGTGATTAAACCCTGATTTCATTCAGCCAGAGTAGTGGCTTAATTAAGGTTTCACTTCATGAGTGTAGCCTATGACCACCAGACCATGGGGCTCTTGGGGGCGTTGCTAACTCTAAAATGAAGTTCTGAAGCCAGGAAACTTTCCTAACACCATCTTCTTGAAACGGCTATACTTTCTGCCTCCAAAGTGTATTTTCAACAAAACAGCATTTTCAATGAAAATATTTTTATTGAAAGAGTTCCTGGTTAGCTTTGATGAGCATGTTGTATCGTGGAGGGTTCCTCCTGTATAGAAGCAGCTAAATGGACCAACACATTTCATGCCTACAAACTGAAAGAAAGTTTCCAGCCACATTTTGCTCTACTGTCAGGAACTCTTTCATTCCTTGCTGGCCTTCTCCAGCAGATCCACTAAAATCACTGGCTTTAGCAGAAGCCAGGGAAACTCTCACAGTTCTTGGTGCCAGATTTCACTACCTTAACTCAAGCTGACAGACCCTTGCTCTAGACAAAGTCCTGTTGTTTTTAAAGGCTGGGCTCCCTCTGCTACCCCTTTTCATGTGGGACAGCCCTGGATCTCCTCCAGCTGGCCAATTTTCCTGTCTGGTTTATGCAAGAGGAGAGACTATGGCCTTGCCTGCTCCTTTCCCCATTTGAGATCCTTTCTTCCCAAGAACAATTCTGCCTGGCTCTCGCATAAGCTACATAAGGTTGCAGTTGCCGTGAGAAGTCCTGGCTACCACAACTGTCTGTATTTTCTGTTTATGGGACTTGTTGCAAACATTATTCCTAAATCCTCATTTATTTCTGCAGCCCACAAACTTGGTGATAGGACTAACGCTGACATTCTTTCTCGTTTAATACGTTTTCAGCCTGAACAGTTTGTAGAAAAAGAGACTCTTACAACCCTTCGAGGATGTGCTTGATGCCTACTACTAATGCTTAGGGGTTAAGACTTTGTGGCAAACACCTGCCAAGTCAGCTCCCAGTGCTACTTACATAAATATGCTTTTGTTCTTAGAATACGTTACACCAGGTTTCATAAAAGCACCCGTGTACTGCTATAAAAGATTTAAAAGATATAAATAATAACCTAGGAGTCATTTAAAGTTAGGATCAGCAAATTTCAGGGAAGGGATCAACCAACTTTGGTAATTTAACAACTGTTTAAAATACATTAGCAATATCTGGTTTAATCTTATTGTAATTTATAAGCTATGAGGTTTTGTAAGAAAAAAGTCACAGTAATATAGGAACATGAGAAATTAAGTAAAAGTCAACGAGTGATTTTTTTAAAGGAAAAGCCTATCGTTTTACAGAATTGCTAAAAACACCTGATCATACAAATAAACAAATGAATGAGCATGCAAAAATATATATAAATGCATTTTAAATAACTGCAGAGGGGTGGTTAATTTGTCCCTTTTCTATTCTGTGTAGCAGTATTAACAAAGAGCAGGTACTCAGAATTAGCACATAGGTATTTTTCATGCTTGAAAAAGAATCAGGTAATCCCATAGTACCCTCAGTCAAGGAAGACATGTAAGCAAGTGATTCATTGTACACATACCTAATGTCTACTTGCATATGTACCTCATTATGTGGTGTCTGGTGGTTCAGCACTTTTTTCAGCCTTTCTCATGGGTTTTATCGCCGCAAAGAGGTGGGTGCGTGCAATGCTGTGTCTCTGCAAGAGGCCAAAGTGAGAGCTGTTCAGCCTCCTACCCAAACTTGAGCAGAACCAGTTGTTCAGTGCAGACAAAACTGGTTAACATAGAAAGTACAGTGTGAGTAAGCTTCTAAAAACAAAGCAGGTGGCCATACACCACATGCTCCCCACTGAGGTGAATTTTCAACCCTCCTGGGTCACTTAGAAACCAAAGCCCTCGTCAGGAAACTGATTCAGGACACGCCTGTCTGCACAACAGAGAGCAAAGCTGGTTTTTTTACTCTAGGAAGGACTTACCTGAAAAAAAAAAAAAGTCACATGAGTAAAAAAGCCACATGAGACTCAGCCTGTATCTGAGAGGAAGACACGGGTAGCTCCGAGAGGTGTTACGCTTTCACGTGCTGCAGGGCGCGTGGGGCCAGGTGTGCCCAACAGGACCTGGGCAAGCTCCTCTGCCCTGGATCTGCTACGCAGCAGAGGCTTTTCTTGGCACGCTGCTGCCAGTGGCAGCCAACATGGCATGGACCCGTCAGCACGACTGAAAAGTGGCTTCATAGGTGGGCATACATTGACATTGTTGATCTTCAAAAGTTTTGAGTTTAAAACAACAAAAGTGAGTCTTTGCACTGGAACCAAAATGGGATAAACTTGTTTAAGTGGGATTGTTACGCATTGAAGTGGTCTAATTAGTGTCTTTCTCCTGCAACTTCTCCTCTCCCATAACAATAAAATTAATTGAAATCTCAAGTATGTAAGATATTCGTGGCAGAAATCATGCTCTGCAGTATCAAATTCTGTTTTAAAAACACTTTCCATTCTTGCAGGGCTTTATTTTACAAATAATGCTGAAGCTAAATCTATTCTTTCACTATGGTGTTTATGATTTAGGTAATCAAATGGAATCCTTAGCATTGGACAAAGTTCTTTACGGTAGGGAGACTTTCTGCACCCCATTGTCCCAGTCTCGGCTACGGCTGCCAAGTCTTACCACAACACAAGAGGTTAATTTGTATTCTGTGGATAATAAAACAAGCAAGCAAGTTAATACAAAACTGCCATTATACAAATGGGCTTGGGGCTGCACAAGAGGAATATCAATATTACTAAAGGAAGAACTTGCCTTGTACTATATGTTTCCTATTAAAAAAATTTCTTCATAGAATTTTGCTGAGCTGTATAGTGCTGCAGCAATATAAAATATCTTTCCTTCACTTTAAAAAAAATTAAACAAAAATGCAGCAGTGAAACTGTTATCAACAAAGTCATGCAATGTCAGTAAGAATAGAAGATAGTAAAGAAAGTAATAAAGGGTCCAAAACTAGCAGTGCACGTTTCATATTTTTTAAATGTGCAGATCTGCAAGGGAATATAATGTTCATGAAAGGAGGACACTAATAGCTTTGGCTTTTGTGGGACTTGGACTGCTGAGAACATCTCAGGATCGGCCCCTGGAGTTCAGGAAGAGACTAAACGAGTTGCCTGACACAGCTCTGCCAGTGTACCTCAAAGCTGACCTGGAAAAACCCTTGCAGTTTTTGTCCTGAATCTCTCTGGAGCAGAGTCTGCCAATTGTACCAGACTGCAAGGTAGTTTAATGATGTGGACAAACGGGCATTTTTTTTAGCTTGTGCTTGTCTGGGAACATTTGGAAACCATACATTGTAGTACCTTTCAGTGTTCCTGCGAACTGAATAGGGAGCTTTCCAAAGTGTACAATAAGTTGCTCTGCCAGAGGTTCAGCAACAAGACAAAACTTTGCAGCCTATTATTGATAGTTTGTCCACACATATAACAGAAATGACCCTTTATAAATGCATTTGAAAATTCAGGAAAAAGTGCTTTTCTTGCTGATATTTAGAATGCCATTATAGAAGTAAAATCTTCATCAGATGTATTCATAGCCTGAAAAGACTGCAGATGTAAGAAAGCACTTAGTTCAGCTCATAGATAGTGAATTCTCTCCGAATATTGAGGGGATGTTTCAAAAATACTTAGAAATTGAACTCCATCCTCCTCCCCCTGCATCCACTGTTTTCTACATTTGCCCATATATCACTTGATTACCCTTAGAGACTACAAAGTATCCTTTCCCAAACTTAGTCTATAAGCTAGACAAGAAATAGAGAAAGCCAGAATCCTATGGCTTTTTATAAATAGTCTTTTACAAAAGAAAAAATGTCGTGAACTGAAAAGAGGATACTGTCTATTTCTGAGCACAGTTTTCTGGTCAATACCATTTTACATGCCACCTTCTCACAATGGATAGTGCTCTCACCAAAGAGTCATCCCAAATCTTGCTTCTTTTTACAATTTGCAAATTGTTTTGTGAATCTTTCTCTCTGTTGTAAGGGGAGCTGTCCCTAATCCTCTCTGTAGCTGATAGTCACATTTCCCACTATAAGTAATCTTTTCCAAAGAACATACTCATCGGACAAATATGCACCAGGTGGTTCAGATCTGTCCTCACAACCTGGAAGATCCCTGCTGTTCATAACAGTGAGAATTTTCTCATTGGAAGTCTTGTCATGTCCAAATACACCCTTGCCATTCAACAGCCACGTGGGCAGGTCACAGGAAAGGGACCTCAGCTCATTCAAACCTTAAGTATTCTATTCCCTTAAGCCATATTTCTTAAATTTTAATGTTAAGTTAGTGTTACTTTATGGATGGTAACTAGGAATGACACAGTTGTTCTTGTCCTTCTGCTCTCTGTTCTGGCTCTCCCACTGCGTGGAATTATATTAGGGAATATACTGCCCTGACAGGAAGATGGATTCAGAAATTCAGTGATGTTTTCCAATTCATATCTTTTTTGAGTTCATCCATATATGATTTACTTTTAGTGTACATATATTTCATCTATCTTAATATTTTTATGATGCCCAGATGTTGCCACTGTAATCTTCTCTATTTAATCAGTGACTTAACATTGATAGTTGTGCTTTAAATGTCTTCTTGGTGCTACCATGACCTCAGCCACACCACCAATGTGTTGCACTGCTTTACCTGCTCACTCCAGGAAGCAGAAAGGCTGAGACCAGCTCTGAACATAAGCACAACGCACATGTACTGGGTGCACGTTACTGTGAAACACACAGCACTTTTCCTATGCCAAAGCTCTTAAAGACAACCATGCCGCTGCTGTGACTCCAACCATCAAGGAGACCAGAGGGAATCAGACAGCAGCTGCTGGCGGGGCAGGGAATGCTCCCCTTTTAGGTGCAGATGCCACCTCTGCTGTACACCTCCTGCCATCAGTGAGGAAACCAAGTCTCCAGGGCCGCCCCCACATTCATGCACACATGTACATGCATGCACTTCTTCTTGGGTCTCTATCTTTGCTCCATTTTTCCTCCTCTCTAGACCATAGTTCCTCATCACTAGAGCAGCCAATTTTTTGCTTCACTGAGGAGCTTTGACTGGCCCCTGCACGAAAACCCCTGTTTTGCAAATCAAAGGTAGAAAACTCATTTTTCCATCAATTCTGTTGCTTTTCTTGAGACCATCACTACACAGGACTGGGAAATGTGTGGAGGGATTCATATATGATAATGCTGACATTCAACTCTATGACTGAACTGTCTAAAGACAATCTCCAAACACCACTCCAATGATTAATCAGCTGTACATTCACACAGAAATATTTGATGTACTGCTCTGCTCACCAAAGACTTTTATTGTATAGTCAAAGGTTATTTGGAATTTATCCATCCCCACCAAGCAGGAGCTCAATATTATTAAGCAAAATTCAAGCTGGAAGGCAATGAGTCTATGCAAAGAATATGGAGTGGTTTGATTCAAAAAAATATGGAGAGGTAGGTTTGGGACATAGATTTAGGGAAGATTGTATCAGTCTTTTAAATTAGTCCCCCACAATCACAAACATCCAGTATATGTGTAGTCCAGAAGGGTCACAAGAACATTTATTCCTCCTGTCTCTATAGACAACATATCTTAATGTGTTATAAAACATTTGAAAAAGGCCAGAAGTCACAGCTATAAATTGCCATGGGAATGTTGCCATTATGATGGATCCCTATGATAGCACAAAATTTTCTTCGCTTCTTTCTTCAGATAGACAGTTGCTTTAAAAGTTAAGCATACGTCTTCAGCTGAGGGAAAGGAAAGAAATGAAGTCAGGCAAATACTAGGTACAAAGGTAGACTCAAACAAAACCCTCTTTCACTAAAATCCGGAATCTCTGCTCCCTGTTTTGTTGTAGAATAACTGTCATATCTTTTCTTAGTATTTGTTGAATATGTCTCACAGGGTGGGGGGGGTGGGGGGGGGAAGTACCCTTAATGAAAAATGTGCATTTCCAAAATGTAATAATTAACTCCCACTATTGATCTCTGAAAGGAAGTTATAAGTACATCTGGCCTTATGATAATACACTGCATATCTCAAAAAATTTCTGAATTTTCATAGAGCACAAGAACTGTACACTCATTGAAGGGCAGGAGTATTTCGCAGTCCAAGCCCCCTCGGCACCCAGAGATTACATCACACTCCAGCTCTTACCATGCTCATGCACCTGTGTTTCTTTCCCAACGTAGCTGGGAAATGTGTACCTGGTACCAGGACTCTGGTCCAGTGTTGAATGTGTTGACCTGCAGGTTACATACAGCCAAGAAGTCTTGCAGGGAAATCCATAAAAATGTTGATTTTTGAAGACCCAGACAGTGTCTGAAGCTACTTATTTGTGCAGCTCCTCACCTCTTTAGGCTTGCACAGCATTTCAAGCTGCAGCTACACAAGATAACACTTCTGATGAGACAAGAGAATGTCACTGGCATAAAACAAGAGCCTTTAACATCATTGTTTTTCATTCTTGCCATAAATAATATGAGACAAGAAATTGGTAGGACACAAATGTTTCAGTGACCGCATAGTTAACTGGTTACCTGAACGGTAAGACTCACTCACTCTTGAAAAAGTTCTGCAGTGATCAGCAGTCTTCTTTGGCTTCCACAGCTTTGATATTGAAATCCACTCCAAGGCAGATAATTTGGGAACCCCAAGAAATTAATCTTCAGGCCACCAGTTCAACCCATGCCCACAATGATGAGCTGAAAAACACTGTATGAAATGAGACACTGGTCTTACTCGTTTTGTTATTTGTGAAGTATTTTACATCATAAAACCACTAGGAAAATCCATATTGAGTTAAGACACTACTGATACTCTCAGAATAAATGCTGAAGACTTAGGGATTCTTTAGCCACCTGGAAAGTGGCTCTAAAAAAAGGGGTGAGTCAGTGGCAAAAATGTTGCTGTGCTGAGGGTATTTCAAGTTCAAGAGCTGGAAAGAGTCAGTAGCTGGGCACATCATGCCCACCTGTCTCTCTTTCTACAAAATATATTTTTTCTTTCTTTTTTAAAATGAAAGAAAAGTTTTGGCTTCATGATATTTGAATTCATGTGGTCTAATGATTTACCATCAGGAAATACGTATTCTACTCTAACACTTAATGTGTTAATTCTAAGACTCATAGACTATTATTTCAGTAATAACAATTTTGTAGTGTTTCACTTGAGCTAAAAAAATTCACTGTGCTAAATTTTGAAATGCCAGAGTTGTTTGAATAGCTTGCCTCTAAGTTCTTTCAGTCTCTCTTCTATATGTGTTGTGGTTGCTCATCCACACATTCCCAAGCCTTAAAAATACTTCAGAAAATATATATAGGGTCGTAGAACCAAGACAGCTCAACTCTGTTTAGTTGGCAACCATTTTACCTTCACCACAGGGAGAGCTATGGTACTAAAAGCTAATAACACAGAGGTTATTTACATGGACAGCTTGCTGGGACCAGGAAAATTGCACTTACCTGAAAAGTTTGATTTTCCTGAAGTCTAACATTAAAGCTCTGTTCTTTTTTATTTTCTTTTTATTTTTTTTCTTCTTTTTTTTCCCCTTTCCTTAAACCCCAGTGGAAAACAGGCTTTTACTGTGAAAGTAATCCAACCAGATATCTTCGAAATCTTAATAGGCAAAGTGGATTGACCTCAGTTCATCTTCATGGAGCTTAGGACAAATTGATCAATTTACTTCCTAAATAATTACCATTTGAATGTTGATTTTACCTTCCTAAGATTAGCACATTAAAAAGCCTGTATTCAGGAATGTTAATGCAATGCAGTTCTGCACACACACACAGACTCACAAGAAACCCAATATATTCTTTATATAGACAAGCTTCAACTGATTCTGGGTAATGAGGATTTACTTATTCTTTTGTTGAAGAATAAAAAAAACCCCAGAAATAAAACAGAGAAATGGATATGGTTAGAGCTCTGGAGGGAAAGACTTTATTTAGCATTCAGATTTTTGAGGTTAGGCATTAAGATTCTATGGATGCAACAACTGCAATCCAAACTTTATCTGTTTAAAAGAAGCCCATGGAAGAAAGAAGGCAAAAAATGATTCATGTGTCAGAGGAGGCAGCTAAAATGGGAAAATTAGAACACCATCTAATTATTTCATAAAGGTTGTAAGTTGCCTAGTAAGAGCCCAATGGAATAGTGATTGAGCAATAACATGGGAAGTTTACTTGTCATAAATGGCACTTTTTGATTCTCCAAATGAGTGAAGCACTGAGGGAGGGTACACTCAGGTATGTATCTGTTCATTTCAGTGAATGTTGGGCTAGCTTGACTGATATGGTTGGAGTTTTCCTGCTGAGCCCAGACACTCAGCCGTACCTAGGTAGGCTCCATTCCCATAATCACCCTCCCTGACAGTCCTTTTCTTTGTTGGGAAAAGCTTTCTCTGCTGCAGTGGATGCTGAATTTTAAGGAAGAGGAACAGAAGAATTTGCTCTGGTTTGGCATCAGCTAGAGCATCTGCCCCTCTGAAAGTGCAGCAAATGAGGAAAGTAAAAAATATGTATCTCAATTTAGTGAGGAAATTATTTTTTCTCTTCTACATCCCTGTCTCAATTTCTCCCATTTCTTTTGGTATCAAAAGTTTTCCATTTTTCTTTGCAATATTTTGCATTCTGATTCCTCTCTGTGTATGTTACCAACATGAATGTGGTTTATATCTCCCCATTCATCATCTCTTGGCATTCGTCTCTCCTGGAAATTCTCCATGACAACTTTAATATCAGTTACTTTTTTCTGCACTGTTTCTCATAAAAAAACTTCAGTCTTTCTGTGTTTCTTTTTAAAAGTTTGTGAGTTCTGATTCCAATACATCACTCAGAAGCCTGTTTTTCCTGTCTGGAACAAATATAAGCTCTGAGGGGACCCTCAAAATCAGTACAATCTGATGAATTCTGTTTAGAGCCAGTCACTGCAAGATGGGTTTTTAACTGTCCTTTATCCTGAAGTTTTTTTAGAATTCCCACAGACAAATTGCAGAGACGATGACTGGGCTTGTCATAAAACTCACAAATGAGTTGTTACATATCTAGGGTGACTTGCCTGCTCTGGTTTATAAAAAAAGCTTAAGAAATACCTTAAGCTAAATTAATAGTTTTAATTTTTTTTTTTTTTTTTTTTTTTTTTTTTTTTTTTTTTAATGGGAAATGGAACTGCCTACCCTCAGTCTCTGGATCAACTCAAGCTCATAGAAATAGTGTCCAAAAGTTGCCAGCAGTTTGATGGCATGAGTTAAACCAGTTTGTGGTGTCAATCTAGGCTTTGGGAGACAAATGCCCATGTTACAAAAAGCCACTAAATGTAATACTAATGGATGTTTAATCAGATTAAAGTTTGAACAGACATGGAGATTGAACTAGCCTGTGAAGTTATCCTTCCAGGTTAGAAAAATAAGGTTGTGGCATGGAAAAGCTGAGAGCTGAGAGGGTAACTAGCCTTGCTAAAGCTATTGGTTGCACTAAAGGACTTTAGAGGAATTCAGTCTTTGGTGCTTTTGGCCTGACTCCCTTTCACAATTAATACAGTTAATTTTACTACGAAAAATTCACTGGAGAAAGGTACACTAAGCACTTATAGTTTGATGGTGTGCTATGAGCACTGTTGCATTCTGTGCATAGGTACATATATATCGTGTAAGTGGTTTTGTTCTTTTGTTTTCAATTACCAAGTGCATCTTCCTTGTCTGTATTGCCTTCTCTCTTTTATGTTTTCAGTAGTATTAGTATTTTATATAATGCAATAAACTTTTTATTATTTGAAAATATCTATCTCACATTAAAAATGAGGAAAACTAAACAGGTTTGTATTAAAGAATTGCACATACTCTGAACCTGTCAGTAAACCAAAATGCCTTGCACATGGCAGAATTCATGGAGAATATAGAGGAAAGTGATTACAATTGAGGCAGAGTTTTAATTTTATTATTTATATGCTTAATTAAAGCCTGGAAACAAACATATTTCTATAAAAGCTGGGTTAGTACAATATATGTATTGCAATTCTAATGGCTTAAAAAATACTTTCTTATTGCCCACCTTGAAATTTCAAAGTTACTCTCCAAAATGGCTAAGCTTGGCATAGGATTCGGTGCAATTGGCACACTTCAGTCTAACACCCCAGGGAGTGTGATCTGGGGCTGGTAATGCTCCATCACAGACTTACTTTCATCACCAGGTAAACAAACTGTGAAGTGATTCCAAACTTAATCATTTTTCAGCCTAGGTTTCTCTGAGGATGCTAAGTGAACAGAAAAACTAAAGATTCCAGTAAGGGACATATTTCCACCAGTCGCTATTTGGCAGGGTTGCTGGGGATATCTAACTTCTTCTGTGTCTTTGGTCATCCACTGGCAGAGAGTTTCCTCATGATTATATTTACAAACACAACATTGCCATTGTATTGCAACGATACGGCCAGACATAAAGTAATGCAACAAGCAGCTGAACACATCAGATTGAGTTAATTTTAATCTTGCTTCCTTTATACTATCCCAGCATAATATTAGATCTTTTTTCAAATAGCCAAGCATGCTATGTGTGTAGAAAATGTGTGAAATTTGGAGCAGATAGGTTGATCTTAGTCCTAAGAAGCAATATACTGAGTGAAAAATGTTGAGAACCATTGATTTAGACAAATAGATTCCAAAGTGGCATTTGTATTTTGCTATCGTTACTATAAATACTTTGTCTTTTTTAGGGAAAGCTTTTCCTGGATGTTATTCTAAGAGGATCAGTCACAGTGCTTTTGACCTTTTACTGTACACTACTCCATTAACATCCTGTGGAGAAATTCTCCTTATATATGTAATTGATGCATTTTATGAGACACAAATCAAAATAGATAGTCAAAAAATAGATAGTACGGAACTCAGGAAGAGCTGCCTGTCTGAGTACTTCGTTGGCATATTGCCTATAGTTGATAGTGTCAACTCAACATATGGCCCTTCAAATGCACTGATGAATCCTCTTATGGGAATAAAGCAAGACTTGCCTGTGACGTGTTTAAAGTTTCAAAGCAGTCCAACAAATAAAGCAAGTTGTAGCTCTAGTGAGGAGGAGACCTTACAGCCTTGTATGCAAACTGTACAGCTTTCCACCACAACTATTTTCTGATAATTTCCACAGGCCAGTGTGAACACCCTTGCACAAGACCAGAGTGATTATTAAAATAGTTACTACTTGAACACAGCCAAACTATGTTACAAGTTGATTTAGCTGGATGAGAACTAAACTTGAAAAAAGACAGTTGTTGAGCTTGTTCTGAAGCCATAGATGTATCCTCAAATTAGGGAGAATTTGAAACAGTGCAGAAAAGAAAGGATGGCAGAATTATGCAATTAAAATTCTCATCTAACCTCCTGAACAAGATCCAACAACCACAGAGTGTCTGAAATTATATATTCAGTGTTCATATGTGGCAGTGATAGAGTAAAAGAATTTGTACTAGTTTGGCTTTTCACATAGACATGCAAAACAAACACAGTCTCCATGCCAAGAAGCGAAAGGGTATACGGCAGAGGACTAGAAAGACAGGGGCAGCCCTGCTGCCTGCTCATCTGAATGAAGTAAAGGGGTGGGCACCTGGCCCAAAGGGTATAGAAAGGTCTGAAATAAAGACCCGGCCTCCCTTTCTAGTGCTGCTATTGTAAAATGAAGCAAATACGGCTGTAAAAGGGGTTTTTTTCCTCCGTTATTTTTGCCACTGCTTCTAGTAGTCCTCTCCGGCAATGAATAAAACTAAAAGAAGGGCAGGCTGATACACAAATGCTCTAGTTATCTTAAAGGGGTCAACGGTCAAAGGTGAAAAAAATTCATAGAGTAGTTATGATTAAAGGTAGGTTTTTAAATGCTTTTGATAAAGGCTTGTAAAACAGCCAAAAGAGATCCTGCAATTTTAATGTTAAGTGGCTTTTGTATTGGAAAAATGCCCAAGGGCCATGTCTAGCAGGGTCACTTACAAATGACTGATGGGAGATCAATACAGACGGAGTGGGGATGCAGCTTTGTCACTGGGATATGTAGTTAGTATGTGATTAGCCTTAAGTAGCATTGACTTGGATGTAGATGGGCAGTAAAGTGCTTAGTATCCCGTCAGCATGATAGCTGCTTGTATACAAAAGTTAATGAAAGAGGAAAACCACATTATCATTAGAAACCCAAAGGGGTTTCCCACACCCATTCGGGGATTTTAGGAGAAGATCAGGCTGACAACGAGCTGTGTAGAGCTGCCAGTCCCAACAGCATTAACTCTGAGTTTTGTTTTCCTCTATGAGGAGCAATCCCCTAGGACTTGGTAAACCACCTAGTTAAGTTCTATGTGCAACCTTATTATAGGGGAACAAGGAGGACACTTTGCCTTTCTCAGAGGCAGAAAATCCTGTAAAATAAACAAAAACAGAAACCAAAGAGTGGAGAAAGGAAATGAGGAGGTACTTTGAGGAAGGTAAGATCCTCTGGCACTGATAACAAGTGTCACTAAATCTCATCTGTTCCTTAGTGGGGAGTCATTATACTTAATCAGGTCCAGAATATCTCACTAGGCATTTCATTTTGGTTCCCTTTTGTTCAGACGCATTATTGGTAAACAGGCATTTTAAAATGTATTTGATTGCATTCTTGATAAAGCATTTTTACCCAGGAACATGGTAGTGTTCCTATAACTGGAGGTTTTCAAGGTGCAATTGGACAAGCTGCTAGATGATCTCCTCTAGGCTCCCTCTCCCATGATGATCTTTCGATGATCCTTCCAACCTGGGCTGTTCTATGCTTCTGTGATTTTGCTAAGCAAAGAAATAGCACCTTCTTATTTCACAAATACACACTCTATTTTTGAAACACAGACTTAGTGGGGGACCCATATTTGTAACTTACGCTTCTAAGATATGCCCTGATTTGCCTTTCTGGCGGGGTTTGTGTCTCCTTTTTTTCTGTAGAGAGCTCTGCATTATACCCCTGTTAAACAGCAAAATAGCCTAAATTAGATTTTAAGAATCCCCCTGGATTTTAAGAATCCCCCTGGATATCAAATTATAAACTCCCTCATTTGTGTCTCAAAAGAACAGAGAATCACACTACTGAAGAGAGCATACCTATGAAACAGACTACAAGAATTTAGTACTTCAAGTGTTCTGAATAATATTTACTCCATTTTTGCTACACAAAAAAGAATAAATCACTCTCTGAAAAAGCATCACCTATGCTATCTTCTGTGACCTCCAACCCCACTACTCATAGTATTAAAAGGCTTGCCTCAATTTTAGTCACACGGTGTAAACTGAAATTACTTCATGGCTAACCTGATATTTCCAGGGCCATGGTGAAGCCAGAAATCTGTGGCCTAGGGCCATCACATGCCTTTCTAATGGACCCTCAGTACACAGTTAATTACAGGGAGAATTTGGGTACCCAGCTGTCAAATCCACTGTAGCACAGCACCAGTCAGAAAGGCTCCTCGCTCAGCATCTCTGCTGCATTCAAACCTGGACACGCTTGCAGGATTCCCACTCGAAGTGGAGATGACCCAGAAGAGACCAGAAGGCTTAATGTTGGACAGTGCATGCGTAAGATTTGGGGGCTTTATAACAACATGCATCTAAAAGCATTACACCCCTTATTAGCAAACGACAGTGCACAGATCATCAGCTAATTAAAATTGGGCCAAACTGCTAATAGAGCCATAACCTGGGTCATTGATTCCCAAAGCATTTGTTCTTTTACTAAGCTAAAGGAGAAGCTCTGTAGTTCAAACAAGGCAAAATCCCTGCTATACTTAGTCCATCTTTTTAACTGCCTGAACTCACTGTTGACTAAAGCTCTTCTGAGGGCACTGAACTGAGTTAGTAGCTCAACTTTTATAATTGTTATTTCTTGCCTGTTTGATTGCTCCCAAGTGAAAAGTAAAAAACATTATTTATTAATATTTACAAGAAGGAGACACAGTTTCTTCTCCAAAGAACCTATATAAGCATACTCAGAAGACAAAACAATCTATTCTTCAAATTACTTTGTACAATTTATCAAAAGTGAATAATTTGCCCAAGCAAGATTTGGCTACTTATCAAAAGAAGCATGGTTGTCCAGTTATTTTCCAATAGGAATGGTAACATATTGGTGTCTTTTGGAGTGTTTTGTTAAATGTACAGTCAGCTAACACTCAAGAGTAAATATACAGCCGCAGCTGAGGCCTTCAACTCGACATTTCCAGGTTCACAAGTCCCAGACCTGTCACACATTTCCTTTGTGACCCTGCACAAGATATTTAATCTCCCAATCTTCCATCTATATAACAGCTAATATATTAGTTGCCTTTATTGCTACAGACTGCTACAAGAACAGTGTCCAATTACAGATATGTTCATTGCTGGATATGATGGAGATGTGTTGATAGATGAGGCCTCAGAAAGCTGTTCTAACAAAAAGCAATCAGAGATTACAAATGGTGGTTTTACATGTAGATTTCTGAATGTGTTTCTGTAGTCTTCTTACCAGACCCTCCTTACATGTGAAATCAGCTAGACCCTGCAAGGCTATGAGGGCAGGTGAGGCTCCTCCAAAGGTCTGTTTTCCTCTCCAGAGATCTCTGGATGTATTTGAGAATCATGCTGATATGACCTTCCAGAAATTCATAGCTTTTGAATAGTCCTGAATCTTTATACCTTTGACACAACGAGGGAGAATTATTAACATGGCCCTCAGCTTCCATGGAGAGTATTCAATTTGTTTGCATGGTCATATATTTACCAAACCAGGACTTTGACTCCTAGAAATACAATGCTTGCCAGTGAGTTGTTTCTCATGACCTGAGAAGCTAAGCGATGTCTAATATTGATCAGTGGTTCATACATTAATGGAAATAGCTAAATTGAAAAAGATCCTCTTTATACACACTGTGGCAAATTGTATCTGTTTGACTGGAGAGGGCAACCTTTTATTGAACTGCGTAGTGGTTTGCTTTCAGTTGAGTTTATTCCTTTCTACAAAGGTTTTTCCCCTTTCTGAATTGTTCTGCAAAAGAAGTGTTTTTTTCTCTCTCCACTGACCACATTTAGTACATGCCTATCTTAATAATGACTCTCAATTTACCTTCAATCATCCCCATGATGTAGGAAAGCCAATTTGAGTTCCCTGTGTCAATGAAGTATAGTGTTATAGAGGACTAATTTATTCCTGCCGACAACAGGCAGGACTTTATTACGTCCTTTCCTAGACCTTTTGCCAGGGCTGAGGCTGAAGCAGGTTTATCTACACCTCTTTTCATCAGGTGATACCCACTTCTGAAGTAGTGCTGCTTTCCTCAGGCCCAGGAGATGTTGCCTCATGCTGTGCCATAACCGTCTCTCCTCGAGAAGAATTGTACAAATTGGAAAATGTTCCACCAGAGTCTCAGCTGGTTTCTTCCCAAGTCCAGATCTATTATCTGTGTCTGATGATTTTACATCAGCATGCCTACATCACCTACGTCCTTGCTCCACTTCCTTCCACCAAACTAACTGGTGTCAGTAAGCTGGTTGACAGGAAGTCAAAAAGCAAGCCTTATGGGACAGGGCAAAGACTAGCCCTATATTTAGGCTGGGTGAGAAGGAGCCACGTGAGCCTGACATTACACAATAGCCACAGGAGTTTTTTCAGTTTAACAGCTTTGCTTATGAAGAGACACAACAAATGGAGGTTGTGCAAATTAAGCTTAAGGTGAGCTGATAGAGCAGTTTTATTGCTCAGGAAATGACTGCACTCTGCTTGGCATCAGTCATTGCCTCCCGATCCCATCTTTGAAAGATCCCAACATTTTATATTTATTTACCGACACAAATTACATTGGCAGCCAGTCACTTCAAGCAATCTGCCTGGTCTGGTACAGCCAAGCATACAAGGTTTTAACAAAGAAAAATAAAAGATCTGTTCTTTCTATTCAGAGAGTGACAGATATAGCCTAGCCCAGGCTCTTGGTCAGCCAGCTGGCACTGAATTACACCACACTTCTTTAAAAAAAAAAAACACAACCTCCTTATTTCATTAATACTTTCAATGGGACTAACTATTATAGAACACAATTATTGGCAGTGCGATATCTTTACTTCGACTAGACTGAATCTCTTTCTGTCTCTAACACATTTTTTGACACAGCACTGAAACGTGATGAACTGAAATGAAGACATGTATCTCTGTTGTGGTCAAGCTGTGTTGTCCTCATTTTGTTTTGATTCTAAATAAAAGAAGCAGCAGAGAAAAAGTCCTATTGTGGATTTGGGCAAGAATAAAGCAGCACAAGCAAGTAGAAAGATGTTCTTTGTTCTATAGGGCCTCTCATTTCCATAAATTTTTCATTTGGTATATTTGATAAACTCCCATTAACACTCATTTTCTCTGTCCAATGCATAATTATTGCCTAGTCATCCCACAGAATAAATAAATAAGAAAGAATCATTACGGTTCATAATGGAAGAGTATTTAAGAAAACAGAAAATTGTCGATTTTCAAGGACATCTGATTTGTAAAAAAAGGAAAAGTATCTAGGGGCAGCATGGTGCAAGGGATTCAGCTTAGGGCAAGGACACCATAAGCGAGTTATTTAAAAAGTTAGCTTTCAGTTTCCCTATCAGTAAAATGTGTTAATGGTATGTATCAAACGAATGCTGTGAGGATTAGTCAAGGAGCCAGTTTCTTGCCTTTGCACTTGCTGAGTGTCCCTGTGGCCATCAGCAGAACTTTTTCCCTATAAAAAAGAGATTTGGCTCAACACACATAGAGTGGCTCAAATCCACAGAGCACTAAACTTCATGCAGATCAAAATGACAGCCACTTCTTAGCGTGAGATGTGAGGTTTGTTGTACGTTGTCAAGCAAGGCTCATCTCACAGTCACATCTCATTACTCCCATAGCCTCTTTCTCAAAGCACTTCATCCTCTCCATGCTAGTAGGTACTGGCTCAGTTCAAAAGGTTAAACTGTTGTTTCCAAAGGATCCAGAAGAACAAGTCTTGACAAGGAGGAGAGCTGCAACTCCCTGATAAATCATGCACACCGCTCGGTTGTGGGACTTGCGAAGTACAAAATTAAATTGTGTTCACGTTGGCCTGTGCTGACTCATAGAAATGCAATATGGGAATCATTGTTTTAATCAAGTCACACATGTTGGGTCTTTTTATAAAATAAAAGCTAGGGCGGGTTGTACAGACTAGGAAGAAATACTAAGGAAAAGAGAGTGGTCTGTGGAAATCAATCTCTCTTTATATACTCTCAAATTATACTCATAAAGAAGAGGCCTCCAGCAGCTCTGTCAGTCACGATAAAGCCATCACTCTGAGATTTATTACAGGTTCTCTCCTTGTGTTTTCAATGGAAAACATCCTACAGGTGTGTTTGCATTACTACCAGAGATATATGAAGATTAATTACATGTCTGAAATTCATTGACATATTTTCAAAGATTTAACTTGCATTCAAAGTCATGCCCTAAAAAAAGGGGGACTAGCTGGAAAAGTCAGAATGGGAATAAAATACTTCAAGGATCAAAGAGTAATCACCATTTAACTCTTGGACGCAGGAATGTAGCCTGAGCTTTCTCCCTGGTGCATTAAGGAAGCTCTGTGCTTTGCGTTTGATCTCTTTTGACAAAATCCAAATTCTACTTTTTTCACTTTGGCTTCCCCCCAAAAAGATGTATGCGTACCAAAACTAAACTCCTTGGGGTCCTTACCTGGGACAGCAGCAGTCCCATACTATTCAGTCTACACAGAGAGCCAGAATCAGGCTTTTAGGCAAGGTAATTCAATCACAGCTGTCAATCCACAGCGCTGATTAGATTATTTTCCTCTTCGAGGAAAAAGTGAGTGATGCTTAATTTCTTAGGATGGGCAATACTGTCCTCTTCCGTGCCCTGGTCTCTCTCCCTCACTGACCCCTCAAGAGCAGGTAGAAACTGGAGTTCCCTGTGTTGGAGATCTCACTTCTTCTGAAGGGCAATAGAAGCAAGCGCACCTAAGCTGTTCCAGAGAGACTGTCCCTGTCACGAGCTGTGGAATAAACTTGCTCGGAAAGGGGAAATGTTTAAGGTCCACTTTGCCATGGGGCTAGACACATAAAATAGTAATATCGGCTTTGCTGTAAAAAAGCTGCTATGTGTTTTAAATCCACCATCTTGACAAACATCATCTAAATAAGTTGCAGCAGTCCAAATGTATTGGTCCTGTCACAAGAACTGAAGGTAGACCAAGAAAGGATTTTGATTTACTGTTTTCCAAGGTCTTAGATGAACAAATACAGAGTGGTGCTTTTTATTTATATTCTTGCAATTGATGCTAAAGTAGCACTTAGGCAATGAAGTATATATGTTGCAATTGAAAAAGGAAAAACGTAATCCCTAAACATTGTATATCTTTGTCCAAGTAAAGAAATGAAAAATCTAACCAAAACAGTCCAAAATGTCTGGATCTTATTCAGCAGAAAACAAACTTTCTGAGAGCTGAATCAATAGTACGGTGGGGATGGCATTTCCCTTGTGAGAGAAACAAAACCAGGTCCATTACAAAAGCGAACATGTGTGCTTGCCTCACCACCTCCCTTCCCCTGCCTCCTTGCTCTTCCTGCCAGGGTCTGAGTCTTCTTACCCACCAAGCCCTCTCAAAATTGCACAATTAAACACCCTCCCTCCCTTCCTCCAATTCAAATAATCAGTAAATTTGTATCATCATAGAAAGACACAAGGTCAGAGACAAGAATGAAGGTCTGTGAGACAAGCAGTTCATTAGGAAGGATATATTAACACCAGCCAAAAGAAATAAAATATGAGAGAAATGTGAACTCCTAACAAAATCTTTCTAGCTAAGCTGAGAGCTAGCAACTTTTCAGTTCCAATATTAATCTCTCTCTTTTATTTTATTATCTTCAAAATGGCAAGATTTCACAATTTATTTCAAAAAAGGATGATTGACCCTTACATGAGATGCCAGAGCAATTTTTTCCAAGAGTAACAGCAGAAGACATTTTAAAATAGGAGTACACAAGACAGAAGAGTTATGAGTGAGCTTAAGGCATTTTCTGGACCATACTACATTCAGGGCCTTTATCTGTCTTAAAGTCTTTTCTGCCTGTACAGCCCCAGCTTGCTGCATTTTCAGTTTTCTTGCTCCTACTACCACCTGGAACTTGTTGCTATTACCACTACTTAGTCTCTTGCCCAGGGACACCCAGAAGAGTGACATTCTCTAAAACACAAAGTTGTTTAATTTTTCAGCCTTTACTAATCTGGGAAATCTAGGAGTTACCTGGAGGCAACAGTAGCAGCAAAGTTTTCATATGGCAGGCTGATGGTTTGCCTTTAATGAAGAAAGTTTAAAGACCTTAGACAAAAATATTTAATCCACCAGGTAAGGCATTTTCTGACAGCAACGAGCCCATCAGATTTCAAATAATGATTCCAAAGCCACATCTGTTAGGACAAAAATTGAACATGAAAATTGCTGATCAAGGCTTATTGTCATGGAACTACTGTCAGTATTGACAAAACTCAAAACCAAAACAGCCACACAACAGCTTTGCATGACAAGATGACAGTCATCTGGCAGCTAATCCATGAAGTCAGCAGGTAAATCCAACAGGGTAAATCTCATCATCCACTTGTGGGCTAAAATGACACAAGAAAAAATATGAGCTCCTACTGAATACAACAGGTAGGTTTTGATCCTTCAAAATGGAGTATGCAAAAATTCAGATCTTCAACAAATCAGCCCTCAATGGCATTAAATCACATGCACATTCAAAATGCACATTCAAAAGCCAAGTTTTTGCAAGTGTTAATAGAGTTTCTCAACTCCAGTCCAGCAAGTGCAAGCTTTCCCTGTGATAGACCCTGCAATTAATATTGCCTGCAAGTACTATTCCTTGCAGTATTCGTTGTTATCAAAGGACTAGGCTGGCCCTAGAGGATAGAATGGATTCTTCCATCGCCAGTGTCTAGAGTTGCTTTCCTGCCAACTATATAAAATTTGCTATGTTCATGTACAGATCTTTGGCAGGCACAGCCAACTTAAAAGAGAATGATACATCCCTGTCCGGTTTGTTTACCTATTATCATTATTTTAAAACCCCCCATTTATATATAAGTAAAAAAATTAAAGAAAAATATTTTTCTAGATAACATTGCACAATTTTTGACAGTATTGCATTCAGCTTCACTGTTTTGCCCATGTAGTAAAGTTCTTTTCTTGGTGTGGGTCTTTCACATAACAGAATGGAAGGAAAATGTTCATCAAATTGGAAAATCTGATTTTAAAAAGTAAACACTAGCAGAGCTGCTCCAGGAGAGACTGAGGATCTAGTATTGACAAACATACATGTTTATAAACCAAGACACTGACTTAAAATCAGAAGATTTTAAAAGCAAAAGATACTGTCTTACTTTTCTTGTTGTGTGGGATTGGAACTTTTATGTTTCATGTCACCAAGCTTTTTCACCATCATTGGGTTTAGAAGCATCACATTTTTTAACAAGAAGTAAGCTTTTCAGGTAATTTGGTTAAAACAATTAGGCCTTTAAGAAAAACATAATTTATCACAAAATGAGTGATCTCATAGATATGAAAAAATCTGAAACTACATAATTTTTTAATAATTTGTATCTCAAGCTGAAATTTTATGTTCCTTTACTATAGAAAGGAGTACCTGAGTTTATAGCAAGTTAGGAGTTTCTGTATTGGCAAGATAAGGCTACACTATATTCCTATACTTTAAAATCTCTTTGGTCAGGACAATAAAGCATAATCCAAAAATATACAATAATTTATTACTGTCTACAGCACATTGTGACTCACAAAAGTTTGTGTCTTTCTCTAACATTTTTATTATTTTAAAAAAAAAGAAAAAAAGCTCAGTAAAGAGAGAAGCTGGACATGAGGAAAGAATTTTGAATTCTGTTGAAGATCACAGGAGTTCCACCAGAGAAACTTGCAAGTATCCAAGAATTCACTGCAAACACAGTACAAAAAATGAAACTTGTACACAAAATGAAATCATACTCACCAAAGAAATGAGAATGACTGAATTGTGAACTTTGTATACAGGTAATCAAAATTGTCCCTTTCTCTGGAAGTCTAAAAGTATGTGATAAAAAGTTCACTTTTGGAGAGCTTGGAAGGAAAAATCTCATGCTTCATTGATTATAAAGGCAATTATATCCCAAACATGTTTACTTGATAAACTGACTAAGTAAGAATTTAAGTTAAATTCATTTTTGCTGGAAGGAGAGCAGTGACAATAAGAGGAAAAAACCCAGTTCTTTGGAGATTAAGCCAAGAATTCCAGATGCATTTAACACGTCATATCAAAAGACATCTAAATACTGCTGGTCAAGAGTCAAAAATAGACATTTTCTGATAACAGAATCTTACTTTTTAGCAAGATAAAGCCAGTTGCCTTTGCTTCCTAGTGATAGTCAAATAAAAAAAATCACCTGATCTCACATACCTTCATCAGACAACACTTCCTCTGAATTTTTAATTCTGTTTTCCTGAATAAGAAATGCTACATCAGACCAATAGATACAAAACAATTGCCCTGGCTATTTCTTGTAGCAAACAGTTGCATCATGTCTAATACTTAGATTGTAATCCTTAAGGAGAAAGGCTGTCACTCTGTTACATGTATATAAAATGTCTCCCTTAATATAATTCAGCCCTTAAATATGCCACAATAGTGGCATCATTTTTTTATATACATGTATTTTCTCTTCCAGTCTTGGGCAATGCACAAGATGATACATTAAAATGTTTACCAAATTCATATTCATTTGAATTCAAAGTGAATTTTGTATTCCATTTAGCCCATCACTAATCAATTTTATAATAAAGGAAACACACGAATAAAAAAGTTAAGGGATAATCTGTAAAACATATCTGAGATTTTTGTTCCCTAAAATTCCACTTCTTTACTTAGGGGTCAATATTGCTAGGAAGAAAATAAACACAAATAATTAATCATCTTAATGTTTGAATTGCAACCTGGAGGTGGGGAAAATATTTGGAGATATGCCTTGGACAAGCATGGTCTCTGCTTAATCTCAGTTATTTCTTGACTGCATAAATGAAGCATAAAGTATAAAAGCCCTTGTAGTATAGATTTTCTGGCATTATTTTGCATGCATAGGGGTCTGCCTTCCTGGCCAAGCCAGGCCAAGACTGTGGCATGCTTTTTTTAAAGGACCTAAGCCTAATCACAAATTTGACTATTCGCATTTCATAAAGTTTGCCACCTTCTTTAGCATAAGTATACAGCACCATTTATAAAAGTAAACACATTTTGAAAGTCCTTTCAAAAAATAGCATTAATTTCATAATATTTCTCCCCCTCATGAGTCTAAGAGGGTAGAAAGAATTTACAGTGTCCATGATGTCACTTAATGAAACCATTATAACACATGCAGAAACTATGGCAAGTAGGCAACGTAAAAACCTATATGCAACGGGATGTACCATAGCCAGGTAATATTGAGTCATCGGGAAATGCTGGTTTCAAGCACTTGGAAACTGTCGATGCATATAACAGCATCACTGGTTTTAAAGACACAGACAGATGCAATATCAAAATAATTTTAAAATTTCTGTCCCCTGAAGGACAGAAAGCTGGGTCGGTAGCTGCCAATTCAAGCATGGTTGATGATGTTCTCAGGTAGTAAAGGGTTCTTATGTCTACACTGGTGAACTGTTAGAACACTTGTTGACATCAGTGTGGTCTGTCTCAAGCAGCCAGAATCTCTCTTAGCGTTTTCCAGGCACGGTTTGCTCTCCGAGGACCTTATGCCACAGTTCACATGCACGAATCCCGCTTTAGACGCTCACTAGTGGACAGTTCATTAACCGTCTCAGAGGCCGTGGGACCCGGCCTCCATGCCACAGAATACTACCAAACGTGTCCGATTTACCAGATGAGACATAATCAATTCACTCTAGACCAGAAAGTAATTTTGTTTCAGTTATATTCTAATGTTGACCTGAACCCTAGCAGTTTTGGATGTTATGGACACAAGCCCAGCTCCTCATAACTTGTGCCATGACCAAATCATGCCTGTGAGGAAAGGCGCGGTAGTCTCTTTGCAGAGAGTTGAAAGAAAAAGTGCCATGACAATTGTCCCTCTTTCACACTTTTTTTCTCCAGTTATTTCTGGCCTTCGCAAGCATTCAGGACAGCCCAAAGGTTCAATTACACAGCAGGACCAAAGCAGCTCAAAGACTGGAACAGTGTGCAGCATTTATCATGTTTTGAACCTGCTTGCAGAGTTACTGTAGTTCCTGTGGATCCATTCCAACCCCACAGTGTCTTGCAGTTTCAAAGCCATGGATTCTGCATCAAGGTAATCTATCAAAATAAAAAAAAGTAATAACAATAATTAAAAAAATGATTGACATGAAAATTGTAGTACTTTTTATATGTCTTCACAAAATAGGGCTGGCACTAGTGCAGCGTGACTAAAACTTTGACATATATACCAACACTTTTCAAATGAGGGATGCAGGACAAACTCATTTTATCTGAGGACTTTAATGTTTTCATTTGGATCTTATATGTTTTCATGTTAAGCACTGAAAAACATTTTAGCTACAAATCGAGACTTGGCCATGGAGATCTGGAGGAGGAAGGTTTCTGAGCCTGGTGTTGGTCAAGGTTTCAATGGGGTGACATCACTTTATATCAGATGAGGATCTTGACTAACAGTTTAAAAGGATGGTATAAAGTGGGAAAGAGAAGAAAGTAAAATGATAGTCAAGGTTACATGAACTCTTGCTACTATCCTTCTGTTAATGAATAGTAGAGAATGCTTTTAATGATGAGGTAACTTGTGACTAGTCTGAATTTTGCAGATGAAATCAGTATCACTCTTGGTATGCAATAAACAAACTTGCTGATAGTAGTAGTATGAAAGGAGAAGCAGCAGGAAAGGAACGAAATTGCATAATTTGTAGGGATTCAAAACATACATCAGGGTTTAATATCTGAAACTGCAGTGCAGATGCAGATGCAGCATTTAAAATTCAAACAAATACTTCAGAGGTTTCTAGATATGTTACGGTCTGTAGTTATTTTGCACACATTTCTACATGCTCTCAAAGAGTAAAAAAAGTTATTAAAAAAATCAAGATTTCACATAAACAGAACCCAACTGCTTCATCACTCATCTTTGCAGCAGTGCTATATTTCCCCTGAGTGTTTCAAAGCCATAGGAACAAGGGAGTATCTCTTGATAACTCCACGAGGCAGTGTATTTTATTGGTCAGCAATGTAGAGTGTATATCTAAACAGCCTGTTTCAGATACAATCAGAGATACTGATGGTGACCAGTCTCTAGCTCTGTCACAAGGAAGGAGAAGGATTCTCATTTTCTGCCCTCTTCTCATGTGAAGTACAAATTGCCCATGCTGTTCAACATGATAACCTTTATTTTCTTTCTTTATTTATTTAATTCTTGCAACTGACTATATATGTGTGTGTGTATCTACACTTTTCAGTATCAGTCAGGGAATTTGAAATTGCTATGAGGGGAGTATTTAGAAGACTGATAAACCAACTTTAAAATAAAACTTTAGTAGATGGACATTCATTAATGACAGTTTGTGCCAATGGTTAGTTCTTACACATTATCACCACATATCTTTACATACACAAAACTGTTAGTCCACTATATCCTGAATTAGCTGTGTTTGTAATATCATGGAGGTGATGCACCAGTGGCTGATGGCTGAGGAGGTCAAAGTGATAAGGCTTGAGAGCACTTTTATGGGCAAAGTTCCTCTGAATGTCTGATGCTTTTTGCAGCTTCCTCCTCTTCCAAAAAGGGACCCCATCTGCTCCCAATGCTGCTTATCTTGGTTTTGGCTTTGCTTGTGTATTCAGTAGGATATCCTGCCTATTTGCTGCCCCTTGTGCTTATCTTGTTCTTTGTTATCTTGCAAATTCTGTTGCTTGGCTTGCTGTTTACATGGTTTCCCACACTTCCTACTTGTAACTACACAAGTTTTTGTTTACCCTTCGGTGGACACATTATTCACATACTTCAATGAAACACTTACACATTGTGTTTGGCTGTGCCTGACAGTGTTACATATATATACATACATATATATATATATATGATGTTGGCTATGCTATTTTAGTATGCTTGTAGTTGGGTTCAAGGCAAACGAGTATTAATTCAATCCTAACTATGACTATACTATACTATGTAGCCTAACCTTAACTTTCACAGTAATTTATAGGTGTCACAGCCTCCGATACCTACAGTTGCCAGTTGGTATGGTGGTGACCTCAGATGAAACCATTCTCCGTGGCAGAAATAAGCAACCAGAGCACTGTTCATTAGACAGCTAGAAGAACAGAATAATTAGTACACCTCAGTAGCATGCTTTAAAACAAAATGATTACGCTTGTAACACCACTTTCTTTAGTCAGCACAGTGTCACTGTAGTGGTGGCCTGCACATTTACTGAAATAAAATCTATTTCAGAGCAGCAAAATAGAGATTATGTGAAGATGACATTATACAGGGATTCGCTGTTCATAAAATGAAGTTATTCCCCCTTGTGCTACAGAAACTGTTAAATTAAAGAACACAGTAGTTAGTATCTTTGATGTAGAAAAGAAGGCAAGAGAGAGGAGAAGGATAAGTGTGATCATCTGTCTGTCTAAGGGAGAAGCAGAAATAACAGATGCAGGAATAGACTGATTTTGACTTAACTAAAACACTTTTTTCAGCCTTAATGAAATGATTTTCTAGCCCTGACGTGCAGTGGAGCTAGCAGCAGAGGGTCTCTGCTTTGATACAGACCAATAAGTGAGAAACGACATGCAAGTATGTTTAGGAAACCTGACATGACAGCTGGTTACCTAGTCTCTCTACTCCACAGATGTACCACTGCACTGGGGAAGAAAAGGCATCAGTCATACTCTTCAGCCAGAAGGCAGAGGAGGATCATTTCAGCAAAAGTTTTCACAGCTTCTCTGAGAAAAGAATGGAAGCCAAAGCCCAGAAGAGCCTTTCTGTGAAGAAAGTTGTCCTCCGCGGTTACCAATGGTGCTTGCTGAGGAGAGCCTTGCGGGAGCTGTGCCGGGGAGCCAGGGCCATCCCAGCCCACGGACCGAGCAGGCCAGTTCATCCACAGTGCCCTTCAGCTAGGGCAGGCAATCAGCAATGCTCAGTAATCTCATTATCACTTCTCTCCAGTTAAATAAACCCTCTGCAATCAGTGACACAGACAGCAGATGTGTATCAGTAGCAGGAAGCCAGGTAGGGTGAGGGGGATGTCGGGTGGGGGGCGGTGAAGGCATCTGCAGAAGCACAGCGGGGCAGCGAGTCTCTGAGACCTCCGTTCCCCAAAAACCCGCTGCTGCAGGGACTTGCCATGCACACCACCTCATGAAGGTCCGAGATTCCTATTACTCACAAGTAGCAAAATGACAGAAGGTAAATTTGTCCCCGGTACCAGCACCTGCCAAAGGATGAATGAACACCGTGTGTGTCCTTGGGCTGCCTTAAAAGGCTGCCACTGACAGTGGTAGGAATTACTGACCTACCTCCAATATAAACTTGGCCTTCGTGGAAGGAAGGATGTGTAATGCATACTTTCTGACTGCTCTATCAGTGATCTCAGTCCTGACCCAATGGGTCTAGTCTGAAATTAGTGGGCTTCTAATTGCTTTTTAATTTAAAGCAATTACAAAAGGGGGCACTACCAAACGTCATTTGTACTTGTGGGATCACGCACGGCGTTTAACTGGGAAAAGCGTGTTGGGCAATTTTTTCATTAGAAATCTCCTTCTACCTAGAGCAAATGCTGGAATACCTGAAATGGAGTGTTTATATGGAAGATATATGGGCATTTTTATCAACAGACATTTATTTTGTTTAGAATATTGAAGTGAAAAACAGACTCAACTATTTAGACTGGCCTGAAACTCATGATTCATGCTCTTAGCTTTGTGGCATTGTTCTTTATTGTTTTAGCCACTTAAGAAGAGACCATTGTTAAAGGTTAACTGAGCCAAAGAGGCATCTAGAAAGAAAATAAATTCCTGATGCCCCTTTATCTTCCTTCAAAATTTACAGCAGTGTGGAACATGACCTTGAGAAGTCATGTTAACTGACACAATGATGACCATGGGCTTGCGGTCATTGTAGACAGAGATAAGTTGTGTCCAGCAACAACTTTGCAGATTGTGACTCAGTTCTCACTAGAGTAAGGTTTTTCCATGATTGAAAAGACACTTTGTTCCTGCCTAGACACACTGTGTAGTCACGGTCATCGTTGCATTAGTTAACGTGACTTCTCAAGGACATGTTTTAACTTGTCATGCTGTTCCAGTGAAGTCAAGCCCACTGAGAGGGACATCAAGAGGGTATTAGCAAAGTATGGGGCCAGCTCCATCAAAAAGAACAGATTCTCCTGTAGCAGTTCATAATAGAGAAGTGACATCTCCGCATTGCCACTTCAAGCCCACAGTGCTATCTGAAGTGACGTCTTCATGTTGCAGCATGAAGCCCATAGCGTTATGTGGAGTGACATCTCCACAGAACTGACTGAAGCCCGTGCTAATTGTAGCTTGGTCTCAGGAAAAGAGTTTTGCAAAAACATTAGTGAAAGCCCTCTGAGGAGGGCAGGCACCAGGAAGCAATGCTGAGCCCCAAGTACCAAAAGTGGTTAGTCCTGTTAACAAAAAAGTAACATGGTATTTTTCCCCTGAGTTATAAGAACAGATCATCTTTGATAACAAGAATTCGTTGCTCTGTTTCTCTGAAAAGAGAAAAGGAGCTTCACTTTTACTCTTGCAAATAAGTCGGGGAGAAAGTAAACGTCTTCCCTGCACTCACAACTGTTCAGCTTTGCTTAAGCAAAGGTAAACATGCGGCTTTCTTCCCTGAAGAAAATCTTGAGTCTTACTTGATTTCTACCAGTTCAAGGCTGTGTCTTTACGGCTGTGCCTTTAAGCAAGTGATCTTAAGCTCTGTCTGGTCCTGGGATCAAGGCTCACAGATTCACGTCTATCCTTTACAGCTGGGTAGTTTTCATTCTTTGAAGACCTCAGCAGGGCTGCCTCTTTAATTCTGGCTTTGATGTCTATTATCCCAGCATCCCTCCCTCCTCCCCAACAAAAGAGCCCAGCAGACTAAGAATGGACGGAAGAAGTCCAAAAAAGTGCTGGGACAGAGGTTAAGACTTGGGGGTCATTAAAAGATGTGCATCAGTGTGTATGGGGGGTGTGGTGGTGTGATAATGCATGTTTCCATCAGCTTGGCTTCCAGCCTTCAGAGGAGAAAGGGCAAAGAGAAGATACTCCTTCTCAGTACTTGAGTGCTGTTACTTTATGTATTTGTAGATCGTTACGGTAGAGCCAGGAATCTGGTTTTGAACACTAGCCAGTATTCTCAGATGGCCAAATTTCAAGTGCTTGACTCAAGTTTTAGCTTAGTTAATGACCCTTATACTGAAGTTACCATTTTTTGCTGGTTTTCAGGCACTTCGGAATTAAAAAATTAGTTGCCTGTGTAGACCTTGCCCAAGTCAGATCTCAGCTACTAATAATTTGTTTTCAGACTCACATTTTCAGTCTTGAAGTGATTTGGTCTTTATCTTACTAGGTTCAACTAGCACCTTTACTCACAGATTGTGTTTCTGGGGCATGTACTTTTAATAATTCTAAGCACGGAGAAAAGAAAGGCTTTCCTCTTTCAGAAATTTTCTTTCTGAGGCTGTTTTACAGACACATACATACTTCCTTCTGCTATACCAGTGGAAACTTTCTCTCCAGCTGGGTATATTAAAAATTGTTATATTTACCAGGAAACTAAGCTTTGTTTTTCATGTATGTGTCTGGTTCAAATTGGCAGTGACAGAAAAGTTACCTATTAGGTAGTACAGGGGAATTCAAACTTGCTGCACCAGTTTACTCTCAGCACTGACCTGATGAAATTTAAGGGAAAAGGTGAATACCCATCAGTAGGAAAATGTCATTATTCTCCACAAATAAACAGAATTACCTGCTCTTAAACAGTAAGGTCATCTGTTTCACATTCTATCCACCTTGGGCTGATTAGAGCAAATTAGATTCTGCTCTAATCAGCTCAAGACATGTGCTGAAAATGTAGAAATCCATTATTTGATTTTCTTGCAGTAATTCTCAGAGAATTTGTATGTTCAATGAAGAATGTAAAAGTATTTAACCTGGGTAGGACCCGATCCTGCAACTTTTTGGGACTTACGCTGAGTGGTCTCATCAGGTTAAATAGGACCCCTCACACAAGTGAAGACTGCATAATGGGCATAGTGGGAAGGTGGGTTTACAATGTGTCAACAGCATTTTTTTTGGCTACATACTACCAGTCAAGACTGTACCTTATCTACCCTAATTTTGCAGAATTCAGAAATTAGTAGGTTTAGTTGCATCTTTTCAATCCTATCAGGAATGAAGTGGCAAGACCAACACTGGACAATTATCACTTTATATTAGAATGAGATTCCATTTAGGCATGAAAGGTCAGAGGACAGTTAAGTCAGTCCTTTTTTAATTTAAATTTCATTAGTTTTGCACATTACATTTGTCATGGCTGTACTAAAATAAGTCCTAAATCAGGTCATCTATGAAGAATGTGGGAATGAGACTCTAAGTAGATGGTTTCTATTCTTTGCTTTGCTGTTCCTTCCCACATGAGCTTGGGCAAATCGTATAAACATCTTTTTCAGCTGCTAAATGACAAAAATAATGTGTAATGTCCTCTGTGATTTTTACTTCACTCATAGAAATGAAATGCATTCAGACTCTTATCTATATTCAATAGACTCCCATATATACACCAAATAAATATATTTATTAACAGTATTTTGTAATTTGTTATGTCATAATTTCAATATATTTCCATGTCCCACTACTTCAGGACTGTATCCATTGACTTCCAAGAGATTCACATCTCTGCTTCATAAGTGACTGCCTTAAAATCAATGCACATTTTTAAAAAATCCTATTCCTACAATATGGTTTTTTGAATGGTTGTGGGGTTTTTTTGTTAGTTCGGTCAACTTTTCTACTTGTATGAGAATATTTACTCTTACTATCAATAAAAAGAGACAGGGGAAAAAAATATCTGTGTAATTTTATTTTTTTCACACATGTTTAAGAGCAAGAAACAAGGAGGGAAGTCCTTATCAAAATACTGGAATGCGGATAGGAAAAATAATTTCATGCTTACAAAAGCCTAGGATCTTGTTTATGGGAGAGTGGACTTTTTTGTGCAAATGATCTGTAAAATATGGGAAAAATCCATGTATTTCTCTCTCACTATTTGCATAGTTGTGGTCAATGCTTGTAGGATTTGCAATCTCCAAAACAGAGGTCAAATTAAAGAGGGGGAAAAAAGCATACTGCTTAGCTTTCCACATAACATGAGTCTTCTCAGTAATGCTGCCATAACTTGAGAAACAGTGTGATATTTCAGGCTTTGGAAATTTGTTTTTTTTTCCAAAGTCTAAATGGCTTGAAAACAAATCCATACAACTTCAATCCAGTACCAGTTACTTAATTTTTAGGAAAGGCACAGACCCACCCTACCTTTCCATACTTTCTTCCTAAACCAGGTCTGTCAAGAAAAGGCTGCCGGTGACTCAAGCTCAGTCATCCAACATGCCACAGTGGGATTGCAAGGATTTCCCGCAGTCACCTGAATGTGTAAGACAACAGTAACTTGGACTCTATGCTTCTTGCTTCTGGTCATAGTAAGCCATAAAACTGTCTTATTAGTTGCAATTAAACACATTCGGTTCAGGCCTGAAAAGCAAACTGACAAAGCAGAGATTGAACAAGTTTACAGGTCAGAAGTGTGCATGGACATGTATTAGACCTTTTAGTTTGTGTCTAGTGCAATTATCCTACTTTAAAATTTCAAACTACTGATGTCATTCTATTATCTTTGCTGCATCAGATGTGCAGGGAGATGTCTCCATTGCATTTAATTGCATTAGGCTGATCTGTGCAATAATGTCTCATCAATAATCTGGAAATAGTAAGAGTCTTTTTAGTTCAAGGTAAAGACGTTCTAGGTTTGTGCATCCAGGGATTTCCTTCATTACAGGTGAATTCAGGGCCACTCTGAGGATCAGCGCCAGGAGACCAGACACTACGTAAATTCCCAAAATGGGGATGAAAAAAGAATTAGTGGCACAATGACTTGTTACTGGATGAATTTCCCTCTAAACGGGAACCGCTTCATTAGCACATACCCTCTCCTTATCGCAAGACTAAAACCAAATAAATCAAACCCTGGCTAGACTTAACCAATATTTTTTGTCATCATAATGTCTCTTTTTCAAAAGAGCTACATGATTCAAGTTCATTTTAATAGCGAGCAATGAAGAAATTACAGTTGTTTCTATTCACACATAGCTCTAATGGGAAAAGCTTGACAGTAACTGCCGTTGCAAGAAATTCTTAACTTTTTCAGGAAAGGCAGTAGTGTTCCTACATGGGTAATTACATCTTGATTCTGAGATTTTCCAGAAAAAAAAAATGAGACAATAGCTTTGTCCCCTAGATTGGAGAGGACTAACTGGAGAAAAAAAATCTCTTCAGGTTAAAAAGATTTTCTTCAAAAGTAAGTGATTGTGATGGAAAGAGTAGATTACATCATTCATTTCCATAGCAACAAAACTTGTAAAATAACAAAGCGACTAAACTTGTAAAATAACAATAATGTTAGCAGAAGTTATTTGAAATAGCTTGCTTGTTAGTTGATATAAAACTCCAGTGAAAAGATGAGACAGATAAATAGAAAGATTTGCTCCTTCTATTGAGGGTTGATCCACTATTTGTCTTTCTTCTTGATTTTTTTCCCCTTAATATTTTGAACTTCTTTGGAACAAAGAAATACCCCTTTGTCTCTTTGATAGCATAAAAGCAATTCTCTCTTTTTCATTCACTCTTCCTCAGCCTCACTCTACCTCCCCATCCTCGTCTTCTGCTTTCCTCTTTTGTCTGTTTTCAGTTACCTTTATCATTTTCCCTATCCAAATAATTTTTTTAACATAGCCAACAAAAGAACATACGTAACATTGGAATTAAAAATGAGGGACTAAATCCCAGAATAAGAATCACAAAATACTGAAATGCTGATTACTGAGGAAATCTTACTGACAGCCTGTATCAACAAGGACTCCTTCAGTTTTACTTTTCCTCTCAAATACTACCATATTCTTCTTTAATCAAAGCTGAATTTAATGTCGAGGCAGTCTAAGAGGAAAATGCTTATCTATTGAAATCAGAGTCTTCTTGAATCTTCTGCTGCATAAAAGCCTCTGTTTACTCACAATAAATAGAAATATGTTCTGTATTAAATCCAGTAAATTTCAGCGTGGCTACTCTCAAAATAAGTTGCTACTCAGTAGTAAAAATGATAGTAGGTTCAAACTTGTTGGGAAATGCTGCACTGAAATAACTTCTAGAAACGTTATGAACTTTACTTTACAGCCAACGACTCTTTTTTACAAGAAATGTGGAAAACATTAGCTAAAATTGTGTTGGTCTGTACAATTTTATTCTGTTAAAGACAGGTTTTATGATACATTTAGCCTTTTAAATGACACTAATAGTCCCTGGAGACACATGGTCTTTCCTGCAGTTCAACAATTAAGTCTATTTCAATGTTATTTGGATAAGTTGAAACAATTCAGTTACTGTATGTCTGCTCAGTGGCATGTACTGTAAGGCTAATGGAAACCACCTAGAGTTAACTAAATAATAAGGCTTTAGCCAGCTTTAGACATCTACCCAACTTTTGGAGGGAAGGTTGAAAACTGAGGGGGTGGAAGGGGTCATTTTATTGGCAGAGAAAGGAGTATATTTTTCATCTCTCATTCCACACATATGCACCCCTCCTCCTATTCACCACCACACACATACTTCAAAAAAAAGTGCTCTAAAATTTACACAGGTCATAAGTCTGAGTTGTTAATGAGCATGATTAATCACAATTGTGTTTCTGTTTTTCCTTTCTGCTTTTGAAATGTGTTACTTGCTAAATTGTACTAGCAAAGTTTTTAGATGTGTATGCATAAATACACACATCATGCAGTCCTTACATATATATATACACGTATATATAAATGACATGTTCTGAATTGCTCACACTTTTGTGTAGTAAGTGTATATTTGTATAAATTATCTTCTGTTGCTATGGCTAGACTGCTTCCGCTACCAAACTAGTTCTTTTAGACCTAGCTTAAATATCTCTACAGTGGGCTACTACGCAGACATATCTATAATCAGATTTTTACCACATGATTAAAAAAAAAAGTGAGAGGAAGTAATTAAGAGGGCTCCAGATTTAAAATCTTGGCTTTATTTCAAAACCCAAGCCTTGGACTAATCAGGCATAAGAAGGATAAAAGGTACAGAGGGAGCTAAATTGATCACTGGTTAAAATGGCTAATAGCTCTCTTTCAACCTGTACTAGGAGTGGGAAGAAGAAGCAGAAGGGTACCATTATAAATCTACTTCCTACAGACCTCAAGTTTCCCAAGATTTTAGGATCTTGAGAATCAAACAGAAATTCTTTTGTTAGGGATGATTCAATGTATGTCAGTTATTTCTTTGGAGTCAGTTAAATCTGTGAGGCTGCTGAAGCACATCCTGAACGTTGATGCAACATAAGACAAACCATGGCCTGTCCTGTACTTGAACTACATGAGGGGGCTCTTGTGATCCTGGCATCCCATTGGAGATACAGATGAGAGAACAATAGCAATCCAAGGTATGAAAACTACATGCACCATGTAGCCATTCAGGTCTAGAGAACCTGAGAAAAGTCTTAAAAGAAATTCATAGAAAACAGATGTGTTTTTCAAAATTATTTGTGCTGCCAAGAGCTTGACTTTAAACACACACGCACGCAAAAACAAAATGTTGGTGAAGACTATTCCAATATTGCTGAAATTACTCAGTCAAAATATTCAACAGCTGTGGGTGCAAGGTGAGGCAATCTACCCTTTGAAAGTGAATTTTGCCTAGGAAACCCTCTCATCCATCAGGACCAAAGGTGGAGAGATTTTGGATTGGAAAATTTGGCAAAGGGCAACTCCAAAGGATTCTTCAATATTAATTCATCAAGGATGGGCTTAAAACTCACTTTCTGAAAAAAAAAAAAACTACCAAAACCCACCCAGGTGGCTGAATGTCTCAACTTATACCAGTGTCCCCACATTAACGTTGGATCCGGGGCCACAGTCCAGATCCACCAACAGAAACAATTGCAAATGCACCAGGCTCCAGATGAGATGGATTGCACACACCCAGAAAAACACTAGATCCTACCCAAAGCAGCCAAGTAGTAGCATACAGCTAAAATTGAAGATCTAACACCAAATTCAATAGGATTGGAAGGTCTACAGTGCCCTTCTCAAGGGCTTTGCTTTTTTGACGAGATTTGCTGTAGTGATGACCCTCCTGTGAGCAGGTACAGTAAGAAGGTTTCCTCAGAAGACTCCTGACAAAGCAGATATCCAGGCAAAACCATTAACTATACTGAACATTGAACTTTGGGGTAGTCAACACTGAATTTGATCTAGAAATTATTAGGAGATACAAACAATTAGCTCCTTTGACTGGAAGGTGTCTTTTTACTAGAGGTAAAGGGTGGCAGGTTATGAAGACTGGACTCATCCTTCTGCATTTATTTAAGAATTTTCAAGGGATGACAGGAATACAAAATAAGGTCTGTGGAAGAGCTTTTCTTTGATCTAATACAAACAGACTACTATTCTGCAAGCTGCAAAGGTACATTTTAATTACCACAGTGAAAGCAGATGTAAAATCAATAAGGTGTTTTATTTCTCTCATTGATATGTATGAATACTTACTTTACAGCAAGGTTAAGCTGAGTTTTCTGTCATTAAATGTAAGGATTGATGCAGGCCATTCAAACCAGGTTAGAGCAGCAGAGAACAGAAGAGCCCTCCGTGTCATACCATCACCTGAAAATATTCACCCAATGCTTCAGAAACTATTTTCTGGGCTACTCAGAAATTTCTGTCATCACCCAGTTGGGATTGAAGGCTATAATGGACAAAACTTTATTACAAATAAGTGGGTCAGCCATTCCAGTATTTATACAACTGTGCTTGCTTGTCTTAATTTATGAGGTAGTTCAATTACTATAGAATTTCTTGGGGATGTCTCATTTTAATAGAACCATTAATTCTATGCTCAGAGGATGTATAGAAATTGATGGTCAGTTCCTGTTCTTCATTTTAAGCAGAGATTGATCCAATTCAGAGTCTCCCACTGAAACTCTCAAACTTTGAAGAAAATTCAAGTTGCATTCACAAGTATCAAAGGCCTAGTTTTTTGCATTTAGTTAGTTAGTTAAGAACAACAATCACAGTCTCCTAGTGCCCTTGGCTGACTTCAAGCAGATCGTCTCGCTTCTCATAATGGTTCTCAGTTATCTAGGAGAAATCAGAGGACCTCTTTATCCCCTAAAGTCTCTTTGTCAAAAACACTGATGGTATTCCTTCATATCACTTTTTACTTCACTCTGAATGGAAATAGACTTTTAAAAACTCCACAGGAAGAAAGGCTGGCCCTGCCACAGCAGCACCTAACTCAAGATGTCACTGGACTCTGCCTCTACTACAAATGCATCTGACACTCTAGACAGAACAAGCCCAAAACTTCAGAAGACTTTAAAGATTTAAGCATGGCCTACCTAAGCACTGAAATCAAATACGAAGTTTTGCATTTTAAATCTTCGTAGATTTTATACCTGTTTTCTTTGTTAGAAGTCATTTGCTTCCCTGACAGTGGTGCTGGGAGTGTGCCTTCAATGCTGAGAGGCACACAAGTGTCTTAGTAATAGGTGCCATGCAAGTTCTACTGATTCAAAGCCAATTCCACATTCTTCCCATAATTTTATGTCTTCATTTAGAAGTTGGTTTAAATGAATATCTCACTATTTACAAGGCTTTGCAACTGTACTATTATGCACACAGAGCCCAGATGACAGTCCAATCTGCTCTACAAAAATCTGTATAATATTTCTTCTGCTTTTTAAGAAGTACTTTCTGTATTTTTAAACTTCATTTTAGCTTGGTTTATGACCTGTTTTCACACATTCCTCATGTATTCCATTGTGAGGGCTCTTGGAGAAATCTGCAGGAAAGAGGTACTTGCAGTGTCTGTACAATGATGTGCAGAGGGACCCAAACTACAAAACATCTGGTTATACTGTACAGACAGGGGAACCATGGAGGCAAGTTTGCCAGTAGCAGAATGTTAGTCTTGAATAAATTAGAAGGGAGAGATCATTCACAGGCTCTTTTCTAGCAAAATTATATGAATATCAGATTAACATGGGACAAGAGCCCAGTGAGAATAGAGCCCTTATGATTCAAAATGCAGAAATATCAGAGGCAACATGTCACAGAAATAAGGAACAGCAAGGATACAAGGATAAGAACGTTGTGATTCTTTTTTTTTTTTCTTTTTCCTTTTTTTTACTGCAGTCACAGAAGACGAAGTGCCTTAGCAAGGCATATGCTTTAAGGGGCCAATTTTGCATCTAATGAAGTCAATGGAAAAAAACATTGAGTTCAATGATGCAACATAATGTCCTTAATGAAAAAAGTAATCTTGTGTTAGGACCCACTTTTGAACCCATTTAAGTTGATGGAAATCTTTCTTTTGATTTCAAAAGCACCAGATTAAAATACCAAGTATTCAAACAGAAAGACATCTAGAAGCTCTCTTTACAAGTGTATCCCATCTATTCAAAGTTTAGATTAAGCCATGGAGAGACTAGTTCATGATCCTACAGATACGGTCAGATTGCCCATGTGGCTAAAATAATCGTGAGCTCAGACACTGGCAGGACGATTGTATCTGAATATCTTTATGTTTAACTCTTTGTGCCAATAAAATTGTCTCTGACATTTATGGACCCTGCCATTTTGACTTACTGTATGCTTATGCTAAAATTCCAAGGAAGAGGCATAATTTTTTCTCTCCCCGTATACTCAACCTCAATAAGGAACAATTCATTTTGCTCAGATTTTTCTTTTTTAATATCACTGTAGCCCTGAGACCAGGCAGAGAAAATATCAACCCAAATCTTTAAGGTGGGAGAGGTTGGCAGTGAGGGGAGGACATGAAGGGAAGAAGATTATGAAGAGAAACCACTGTGGCTGGCCCTTTTTTAAGCAAAAGCGACTGCAGGGAACATGACTCTCCTAAGTCCAAATTCAGAGAGCACAATTTGTGGAAGAAAGGGATCAGTACTTCTGCTGTCAGGGTAAAGTATACCTCAGAAAAAATACCCAGAAGTTCTGGTGGATTCAAGAGCTAGGTGAAACTCGGTTTGCTTCTGAACTAGACAAACCTTTAAATTAAAAAAGGCAAAATTAGGTTGGCAGGCATGAATTTTCTCAAAAGCAATAGGAATAACACAGCACATGAGAGAAAGCCAATAAACTCCAGTTACTTTCAGCTCTTGATGAGATGAGAGCCTCTCCCCAGAGCGTGACAAGAAGGTCAGCAATGCAGGGCCACCAAGGCTGGGCCTCTGCACTGATATGCTAGTGGTGCACATTGGCCACAACAAGTCCCCAACACCAACTGGGAAAGTGATGGCATAGGCACTTACTAGGTAAGCGTGTAACTTAGAGATGTGTTTCAGTGCTTCCCCCTCCCTGGTACTAATCATAATCTGATCCCCTCATAATCATCTAACTACTCAGAGGACTCAGATTTTTTAATGACACATCTGAAATTTGGAGTGCTAGAGGTCAGGAAATGCAGTTTCTTCCATCACTAGAAAGCAGGAGAGCAACAGAGCTCCTGTTGCAGAAGAGAGCAGAAAGAGGAATGGGAGCACTCCTTCCACATAACTGCTGACCCTGAAATCGGAATGGAGAATCTGAATTTTAATGGTGAGGCTCTGTTTCGTGGATTAATAAGGACCAGAGGCATCCCACGGGCATTCAGCTCCTTCAGCAGAATAAGCAGGACACCCACGGGTATGAATTAACCTGTTCTACCCCACTTACAACCTTGAGCTACCCTTAGCATGTGTACAGTTAAGTTTTCTATGCTTTTCTTTTTAGATGGGAAATTTGGGGGCAGGGACTATTTTCTTCTGTATATTTGTACAACTACACAGCACTAAAGAGACCCATTTAACATTAGGGCAGAGTATTCATCCTTTGATGCATATTTAATACATCAGTTGTTATATATCAATGTTAGATCAGTATATAAACACACATATGCTCTTGGACAAGAGCATCCATGCATCAAAACTCTGCATCCATACTTTAATGTATTTAGAGAGTAACCCATTATCACTAATTATGTTTTATATTTTCATAATACTGTTTTATGGTTATTACCTATTCCCTTCAGTTCTATCTATCCATAAGCCTTACATGCTGTGATACTATCTAAAGAGCTTTTTGTTTCACACAAAACCAGAAATCACTACCTGATCTCAAGCTTTGACACTGCCCCTTCTGCACTATCATCTGGGCTGCAAACAGACTTCATCTTCTCACACTTCTCCTTGCAGATAATCTGATCAGGAATTTCACATATAATTTTGCACTTTGTGAAACATTCACATGCACATGTGCCTGCTCCACAGGAGGCTATCCCAGTATTTTCATGATGCCCTCCACAACAGCAAACACTATGGGGAGTGGAAAGGAGGTACAAAGATACAACCAACATTTCAAGCATCATATTAATTCCTGCTAAGAACATTAAAACTATGCATCAGTACAGGCAAAATAGCTCAAAAGAGAGAAATAATACAACCCGTGCAGTTACGGACAAAAATATGAGGAAAAGGAAGTTCTGAAATGAAAGCTAAATGTTGAAGACCATTGATTTGGGATCTTTTGGGATCCTCTGAAAACCTTTTATTTAAAGAAGAGCTATCACTCTGGACCATGTTAGCCCAGAATTTATGAATTTTTAAAGAAATATATTTATCTTTATTTTATTTAATTGTAAATATTTTTATTTATTAGGAAAACTGAGGCTGACAACAGGTTTTCTTTTAGTTTATAACAGCACCTCCCATAAGTGGTACCACTAAATGCAATATTTTTTGTAAAAAGAATAGAGCTTTTAGGCTAGCACCTTATTAAACTACATTTACCAATGCTTTTTAGAAAGATTTTTCCCTCTCTGTCATTCTAATTCCTTCTCCCTTCCAATCACATTTCTTCACATCTGTCTCAGTATCCACTAACTGAGGAAAGCAGCACACATTCACAGTGAAAAAAAATGGAGAGAGACTAGTTTTGACCTCATTTTTCATGGGCTCATGCGTTTTAAAGCCACTACCTTTTGTGGAGACAATCTTGACTTGCAGCACCTGCCTCACCTCCTCGCAGTGGTCTTCCTTGGGAAGCCAGGGCAGGATGTGCAGGGTGAAGGGACCTCTTAAGGCACCTCCTGGTGTTTGCGTGCAGCGATGTGGGGTGGTCTGTGGGCAGCCCACACAAAAACCACAGCCCTTAGTTGATTTTCCTGAGCGCTGCTGGTGGTGCAATGCCGGCCACGGAGGCTACAACCGTGGCTTGGCGTCGGAGCAGCAAGGCACAGGTTCCTTGAGCATGCCACAAGAAGCGAAGCTGCCTCCATGGACATCTGCCAGGTCTTGCAGATTTTTGACATATGACGCACAGCTTTAGCCCAGGTGGTCACTCTGCAAAATATACTGCTTTTCCCAGTCTGTACAGCTCCCTTTACACTTTCACTAGCTGCATCTGACATCAGGCACAGAGGAAACAGGGTAGGATCTCAGTTATCAGTTCAACAGTGCAGAAATATGGTGACAAAAAAAAAGTAGGACTATAAACTTTTTTGGTTTAGTAGGATTTGAAGCCTCCATCTCTTGATGAAAAATTGTCATTAGGAACCACTGGAAGGTTTTTTAAGGACTCCAACCAACCCACACAGACTTGAGCAACAATGGCAAAAATAATTTAGAAATATTAAAACAGGTCAAATATACCTCAGTGCTCAGAAATAATAATGGCAATTTTTGAGCCACAAATAAAGTAATGCATGTTAGCATATGTATGAAAGTAGGCAGGAAAAAATCCACATGCAATTCAAGTCATTCTGCTCTACGGCTGTAATGAGCGCAGAGGTAAAGATGACTTGTTCCACTGCAGCTCAGTCTAACACATTTTCAGCCTGACCCTCTTATCTTCTCACTGGTAAAATAAATATTATAGAAAAAAAATTCAGGGAATAAAAAAAAACAAAAAAGAAAAAAGAAAAAGATAGACAAAGACACTAAGAAAAAAAAGAACTATTGAAAGCTTGTGCAGACAAGTATGAATCAATTATTCTAAAAAGCAGATGTAAAATGAAGCTGCTTAAACATATAAGGCACTTCTACATTGTATTCAAATAATGCTGAAATTATAGAGCTGTCATTCGCAGACCTGTCGAGGGTGCCTTTCTTACCACATTATGATTTAGCATTTCTCTTGGAAGGTTGTAGCAATTTTGACATTAGAGTCATTGGACAGAAAAACCATAAAATGTACACAAAGCACCACCTCTCTTTTTTTTTTTTTTTTTGTCTTAAAAAGATCTCTGAGAACTGATTTTGCCATTAAAAAAATTTAAAAAAGAAAAAAAGAAAAAAGAATGACCTGAAAGTATTCGTAAAAGTGCAGAAATGCTAGTCTCACGAGAGAGAGCACGCACGTCTGTAGAACAAATGTAACTGTGAAGATTTAAATAATTTGATGGCACATAACCTAATCTGACATGGCAGCAGGTTATTTTACAAACTGTGAAGGGCTCTGCCCACCAGTGTCATAATAAGAGCCTCTTTGAGAGGCAACTCAAAGATATGGATTTTTCTGGAGGCAAACACCCAGGTGATAGAAATGGAGATCGAGAGAGCAAAGTAACTCCTGACAACTCACTTTCTAGGCTGCTCAGCTCCGGGTGAGGCAGGACGTACAGCATTTCTCCCTGGGATCCCCGTACAACCGATGGGCAGATCAAACCTAACACTAGCAGTATGGAGGTGCATACCTCACAGTTGCATAATTATTTAAGAGACGGTGCTGGGCACGAGTCGGCAGGGTCCTGTCCCACACGCGGGTGGATAGAGAAGGGCTGCAGATCTCCCCAGGAAGGGCGCAGCACCACTCCCTTCCCTCTGCCCTGTGCTCGTAGGGCTCCTGCTCCTCTACGGTGTGCAACTGCGGGAGCTGGCTTACAGACAAAGGTGGCTCTGTCACGGGGCTGAGCTGCTCAGAGGTAATTGCTGACCCTCTCAGGTCCAAACAGCAGTTACACGCTCCCTGAGACCGCCCACGGGACCAATCCTTTTTTGCACACACATATGTTGGAACTTTCATTGCACTCGGTATCGTGTCTACAAGCTTTGCTGTTGCTTTTTAACAGATCAAAGGTATATTAGGAAGAACGAATGCTGAACCAGGTCTGGACATGAACAGGTATATCCATACATGCATACCACCAAAAGACATGAACTGCAATATGCTGATGAACTAGAACCAAATGCAATATATTTAAGGGCGTATTTTCAATCACTTTCTCTGATTGTTATAATTTGGTGAGATAATCCTAACCATTTAGCTCTAATAAACTCACAGCTCATGAACAATGGGTGCATTAAATCTATTGTCACTAGTAGTAATACGAGGAGCAAAGGCTCACTGGCTCTTCTCGCAGCATTTGATTTTATTCACTCAGTCTCTCATTCCACATCAGCTGCCATCTGGACAAAATTCAGAAACCATGACACCTGCTTGAAGAATAAGATGCTGATCAGATGGAATGGGCTGGGACTTTATCTTGAGAGCAGAAATGTGAATTGTTGGTAACACAATCGCTTAAAAGGTTTGTAAATTATGTGCCTTCAGCTCAGCATATGGCTCATGTGAAATACGGCCTTGTGAACTTTTCACAAAACTTGAGCTCGGATGATATAGTGGTGGCTGTTTTATAAACACGTGTGATAAATAAGTACAACTTTACCTGTATACACACAAGAGAGTGTCAATGGCTTTCAGCACCCTTTTAAATAATGATACTATTTTACGTTTGCTTAACAGCATACAAATATTTATTTCACTCAAAATATCCACACAGACCTCACAGTACTGCAAAAGCCAGTCAAGAAACCTGGGGCCTTCTGGCTATCCTGTCTCGGTGTGGAAACCAGCCCCTGTTGCCATTCTGCCTAGGCAAGGGGTACGGACATAGATCCTCTCTCGGCTGGGTGCAGCAGAGCCCCTCAGCCCCTTCCCCTGTAGCAGAGCTGTCATTTCTGTAATGATGGGTACAGTCAGCACAATTTTTTTTCTCTCTTTGCAGAGGTGACTCTGTTTCGGGAGGCTTGGGACTCAGCACTGAAACCCACCCGAGCAACCCTGCCCTCTGCAGACCAGGGACATCTGCAGACCTGACATCTATTCACTAATGAGTTTGTGGAAGCGTAAATATCAGTTTGCACGTACCAATATGGACACTGCAGGTGTTTAAAGCTTGGTTTTGTGGATTCTCTGGGGTATATGTCTGTGTAGGTTTCTCACACGTCATGAGGGGATTTCTGGATAGTGATAGCCAAGAACCGAATCTGAAGAAACATGGCTGCTTATTACCCTGGCAGACTCCAGCTAGTGCTGCTGAAACATTAATGAAATTCTTTTCATTTCTTTCCAAATTTTGGGGAGGAAAAAAAAAAAAAAAAAGAAAAAAGGCAAAGCAGTGCTGTTCAGGACTTTTAGGGGGGATGATACAGATTTTAAAAATTAGTCCCCCACTCTAATGCCAAGTTATGGTGCTTTATAGCAGCCAGCTTTGCAGTGCTAAATGGTCTTCTGTAGCCTCATCCTTCTGCCTGCCTGCACGAAATAGTGACAAATTACATTTGGGGGGGGGAGAGACTGAAGAAAGAAATATTCCATTTTTAATTGCCTTTTCATTTTCTTTTTATAGCCATGCTTAAACTGTGAGTTATCAGAAGCTGTTCAAAGTCTTTTTCTTTTACCATTTTAAAATATATTCCTCCTAAAGCCAGATGAAAAATACGGTTAATGGGGTTTTGTGACTCCCACAAAGTCCCCTACAAATTAAGGGACTTTGAAAAAATGTCAGCTGCCCAGTTCCCAAGAAAGAAAAATTAAACAATAAAGGCTTATCGACTTGTTCCTGAGAAGATAAAGCACTTATGAATGAGACCCTCTCATACTCTCTGGTTTGTGATCAGAGTCTGCAATTTCCAAGATTCACAGAAAATATTCTGATTAGCAAAAAAAAATGCTCTGATGAAATTAGTTTTAAGATTTTATAACTGAATCCCATCCTCCCTTCAACCTGTTTTCATACAATGTGCTGTCTCGTTCAGTCGTGCTGCTATCACTACCAATTATAACCAGTGCCATAAAAACATCACATTCATGCAGATCAGCTGATTGTGCCAAGTTCAAGAAAGGACAGCAGGATAGAGATGACAGCAGCTTCTACTGGCTCTGCTCCAAAGTCCCTTCAGGCTTGTTGTTGTTTTTCTCTTCTGCAGACCCCCAGGATTTCACTTTCTCAGAAATATTAATGCCGTCCCTCTCTCTAAGAGGGCCTGACTCCTAGTCTACTGACACCATTGAGGGTATTTCTATTGACTTCAGTGGGTCACCTATGGGGCTCTTCATCTTTCATTGTCTTCCTCTTTTACACTATTTTTGATCCCTTTGCCATGCGTCAGCCTGAGCAAAAGCCTTAAACAGCAAACTCCAGTCCCCCAACATGTATTCAATACGTACATATCACATACAGATAAACTGTAGGATTATGGCTACCTTCTTTGCTGTGCATATGACTTCTACATGGTCTAAAAGACCTTAGAGAGAAGGGGAAAAAAGCCACCTGTGGAAGACTTTCAATTTTAAATTTTCAGACTTGTGGAGTCCTGCCCTATGCCATCTAGAGAAAGAGAGATAACACAAAAGGAAAAGGAGGATACATACTACCTCTTTCTTGTCCAAGCACAGTAAACAAGACATCTTTTTAGAATCTTGTCAGATTGAAAGCCCAAGTTCCTAACTTAATTTCTTTGGAAATTGAAAACTGTTTCACCTGGAAAATAATTATGACTGTAGCTAGCTAGCTGCATTAATCAGAACTGAAAATTGGTTTAAAATGTTTTACCTTAACTAATGCTGTTAGCAAGAGTAAGCTGAAGAAATGAGTGTTTCAGCTCTTCTTACACAGCACAAAAGAAAATGAGATTTTAAAAATATCTTTCTTATTCCCTTTCCTTCTGTCACTCTGTTTTCCTGACATTAGAAATGCGAGGGCAATTTCATCGACAAACCAGTGGTCAGTTTCAGAAAGGAGGATCATTCACTTCTCCATATGAGCAGCAGCGAAACCTGACCTAAAACATCCACTGCAGAGTTTAAAAAAAAAAAAAATCCGACATCATAATTAAAGACAAATAAAGCATTTTTATCTTACTCAGTTTAATCTATAAAAAAATCCAAATAAATCTATTATCAAGACAGTTGAGCACAGTATTCAAACATCCTTCAGGCTCTTAACCTGCCCAGTGTTGTATATTTTTAGCATTCAGCTGATTTGGCTAACTAAGCAGGGACAGCACTAATTGCTGCAGGAGGTTGACGTGGAAGAAAATAGTCACATTCTTCCTTTAACGTGGCGCAGTCTGCCATGACTCTGCAGAGTGACACAGCGAACTCAGAATAGCAACCAAACGAAGTGAGTCTTCCTGATGCCAGACAGGGATCATGGAAAATGATGGAGTGTCTCTGAATGAAAGACAAGAAGCTAAAACTATGCAAAGTCTGGAAAGCCAGCTCATGCCAAAGGAATATTTGCTTTGATTTAATTGATGATAAAAGAAAACCCAGGAGAAGGGTGAGTTTGGATGACATTCAAGTGTGTGTCCTGTGTTAGGAGGAGGGTAGAGAGACCATCTGCTTACATTACCCTTCATTGCTACAACCACAATGGATAAGTACAACTATGAAAAGAGCCTTTGCTACACAAGAAGAGGCCATGGCCAACAAAGTCAAAGATTTGCTGTTTCATCAACTGCTGGCCTGTCTGCTAAGGCATCTCCTCTGGAGTGGCTGGTGGAAGGCAGAACTAACAGCAGTGAGGAGCAGCAGGATGAAGCTACCTGCTCCCTTAGGAATGAATTTTCCCCATACTCATTCTCTTCCACATAAGAGAGAAATACCAAAGCAGTGTAGTTTTGTTTCCCTTGCTCCAGCAAAAGTGACCCTCTGGTCTCTTATTTACACGTTGAAAGCGATGCATGTAAATTCTGAAAAATGAAGGTGTGTTTTCCTCAAAGGTGGTATAAACAAACAAGGAAGCAAAGAAGACATTTTGTAAGCTCCAGGAAGAAAAAATCCTTTGTCTCTTCAGACAAAACCAGATTTAAAAAACAGTCAGGCTTTCCTCATCTCATAAACCACCTGGTCACCACATCTCTTTCTCACCAGTATGAGATGCAGGAGGCATACAATCACTTTCCTGGTCAAATGCTAAAGAGGCATTGTATATAAAATGCACAGACAAGCAGAATAGGTTTACATAATGTTAATATAGACAAATGACATGTACAACATATCTAGCTGCAATTTAATTAGATTAATTAGATCAATATAATTAGCAGTGCTATATTACACTATCAAGACTTAGCCTTGCAAAGAACACTGCTAAAAATGGTTTACAGTCTTAAAGCATTGTAACAGCATATGCAGTATCCATGCTATCATGCATCAATATCACCACTAACACACTATTAATACCGGGAGTTTATAGGACACTCAGGAGACACATAAAACACTACCCTTGCAGAGGAAAATTTTGATAATGGAGCCTGTGAAATTATTTCAAATGTTGAAAAGAGCTCACTTGAACTTAATTCCAAACTACAGCATGGTCATGATTATATAGCAAGTTAATTTAACCCATCGAGGCAGGAGCAGACATAATGAACAAAACAGATTGAGGTAGCGTGACTTACCAATGAGCATTTTGCTGAGAGTTCTCCATAAGTTTTGTACACATAATAAATCACAAGTGGCTCTTTAACTATTGCGTCATCTACTTGGACGTAGACTAGATGTCACACTTGGTGAAATCTCATACAGTTGTTATTGTTTTTAATAGTGATTTTGCATTAAACAGGGCTGTGGGATTGTGCTTGGACGTCTAAACCTCCATAGTGGTAAAAAATGTTAATTTACATCTGCTAGTGCACTCAGTACACTTGGGCTCATAACTTACCAAAGAAAGTACGTATGCGTAACATCTTGAATCAACTACTATGACTTTCTGTATGCTGGAAATCATAGCCGTTGCAAGGAGAAAAGAAAAAAATCAGCAATTCCACCTTGTTCAAAATAACAACAGCCACTAAAATTTAGCAACACAAAGTGATAAATTCACCAGAATTCATGTTTATGGATTTCTCCCACTAAGCAGAGAAGCTAATCATAACTAGGCCATCTGCACTTTTAATCTTATGTTTGCACCAAATTCTACTAAGAAAAAAACCTGGTACATAAACTACATAGACTAGTAAAGGATTCTTTCTCTTTTCACAGGTAAGAATACATCTGTTCATGGAAGAGATGTAGTAGCAGCTCTGGAGTCTGCTATCTATGCACAGGCTACACAGACAAGGCAAAAATGCCAGAATGCATATTTCCATTCTATAGCCTTTGCTGTTGAGAGATGGCTCAACGTATATTTCCATTTGACCATGGAGTACTCAGGAAATAAAATCAACCCATTTCATAAAGAGGACCAGATAGTTCAGTTGCTACCGCTCTCATCTCCCTAGAAGACTGAAGAGTCTCAGGACAAAATGACCTTATTTCAGTCTGTGTATCTTGACAAGAATTAGGTCCCAGCTATCCTCAAGCTGATTAAAAGAGCAAGTGCAGAAAGTTTAGATGTGGCTCAAATTTCCTTAAGAACAGATACAATTAAATTGTATGTCTCTCCCTATAACTGTCAGAGGAAGTCATTCCATTTTCCATATTTTTGGGGGTTCTACTGTTCATTATTATCAATACATTATGGTTTACGCTAGTGGTACTCCAAGTCATCTGTCCTTGATCATACTTTTTATTTCATGAAAAAGTTAAGTGCAATGTGAATAACCCCTCTGCCTGTCTGTTGGGAATATACATTAATGCTTAACTGATGAAAACAGCATCATTCTAGCTTTATCTGTCTTCAGTATCATGTTGGATATGCACTACCTGACTTTGTCTTTGGTTAATTTTACATCCTTATTACCTACAATCTAGTCTTCACTAGATTTACACTACCAGATAAATAGAATAAAGCACAGACGACTGAAATAAAGAGTGTCTTGTGTCTGGAAATAATCACCTATGTTATGGAAATTGTGAAAGCTGAAAATGAACATTATAGCTTTCCAGCTTTTTTAATGTGATGCTGATTTTAGCTTCTCTGATAGAAAACTCTTCGTTTGCTCACTTTCTGTGTGATATATTCAGAAGAAAGTAGTACTATTTTCATGTGTGAGCACAATTAGTAAAAAACAGGTAGGTAGTCCAGCTGATATTAAATTAAAAACTTGGGAGCAGAAGCCATTTCTGTCAATTTTCCATTTTGTCACTCTCCTTTTCAAATAGCTAATTTAGGATACTCCGTCACACATTAGTGTTTTATGGTATGTATATTTTATGACAGCTAAATGACAAATTTGTCTGAAACGAAACTATTCTTTGAAGAGTTAATTATAACCTGTGTAACATATTAAAGAAAATCAATATATATTTGGAATGAGTCACTATTGAAACTTATTCCAAACAGAGCAAACCTATTCTAAAAATTAAAACTCCATTTTTAACTCAGTTTTTGCTAAAATAATCTAATTTGAGAGTTAATTAGTAGAAAAGAAATACTTTGTCAATATATCTGTGCAACAATCCTTTTCTAATGTAACATTATGTAATCTGCTTGTATGATGCTCAGCTGAAAATTTCATGTTTAATGTTGTTTGACAGCAAAACAATGGGCCAGACTGGTCTAATTGCTGAACACCTTGACATATGTGATATTTGGACTTTGAAAAGCATCACCAAAATTTGGGTATCTGTTCCAATCTTTCAAGCTCTTTCAAATAATTAAACAGAGATCTAAGAATTTACTCTGAGAATTGCTCAAGGAGTAAATAAAGAAAAATGCATTACTGTTTTCCAGCCGTCTCCAGAAGGAGGGGGTTTGTCTCAGATAGCTACCAGTAATTTCAGCATACAGGTTTTGTCATCATAATTTCTTACTATGTGTAACTTGTACTACAGCAGTAGTATCTCAGTTCTGCAGCTACAGCCATCCAAAGTACAATGAACAAAAATTTTAATATGAAATAACCCTAAATGTTTTTAAATTGACCCACCTTTTTCTAACAGCAATTACAAAGCTTAAGAAACAGACCTCAAATGTTTCATTTGTACAAAGTGAGGGAAAAGACTAAAACAATAAAGAAAAAGTATAGCACTAAGAGAGAAAGATCCTGAAATAGAGAAACAAAAAGACAAGGCTTCTCATATTAATTGTTTTCAGCGTTCCAAAAAAGCTTAAAGAAAAATAAGGATATGCATAAAGCAATTCAGGCAGCATCAGGGAAGTGAGGTTTTTAGTTATGTGCGGATGCTAGCTTCACATATGGTTATCTCTAGGTATCTAGCAGAATCCTATCTCATCTGATCATATTTTGGTCAGGTAGGCTCTGCAACTGCATGTTCAAGTTAGGAAAACAGGTTTCACTACTGTAGCTGCAAAGAAGCCAGAGGTAATATAAAACCAATCCATTGCAGGATTATAGGCAGATTATGACCAGGATTACAGGAGCAAATCAATATGTCATCTGCATACAATGAACCCAAATTTATGGAGTTTCCAATTTACATTCCTTGAAGCAATTCTTAGTTGCTGAAAAATAAGGCTAAAGGTTCAATTACAATTGCAAAGAGAAAAGAGGATAATGGACAGCCTTGTCTAGCTCCCTAGCGTCATTTTAAAAAGGGCGAGTTTAAATTGCTAGTATGTACAGACCTGGTCAGGATATTACACAATATTTTTAATCCAATTTTTATGAAGGTCTTTCTAAAGTGAAGAGTGTGAAGGTTTGGGGTTTTTTTCAGGTTTGGTTCGTTTTTTTTTTAAGAACAGTCAACAAGTATTTCCATTTTAATGAGTCCGAAGACTTTCCCAGTCAGTTGAATGGACAAACCTGTACTATCAAACTCTTGTGATGAATAAACACAAAACTCCAAATCATCCTCAGTGAAGCACAAAGGAAATAATCCAGACTGATCTATGTGGAAATCACTTGCAATGAGCTGAAGAAGTGTTTCAGCAAGCTTTTGCTCCCCTTTAAACCTTCACTTAAGGCTTACTAGAGATTTGAGTGCCTGCATGCACGCTTTGCACGCAGGAGTGTATTTCAGCACTGGTAAATAAATGTAGTCTGATGTTTAAGACCAATATCCAATACTGCAGACAGATAGGAAAACCAGTTCATTGGGATCGTCGAGTAGTGTAATAACAGACTTTTTGATTCAAATGTTCGGTTAAACACTTCCAATAACAGTTCGGTTGTGTATGTATGATTTCTCACTGAATGTTTACTGGCAGCTCATCTAAGCATGTTACTTTCCCCACTGTTAGACTTCAACAGCATTTATTATTTCTTATTAAGTCGAAGGTTGCACTTTGATCTGGTGAAAGTTTCAATAAAGTGCTTTTGTTTACAAACTTTATCTCCTGTTTAAAGCAACTTGGGAGATTAGAGTGTCTGACACTGCTCTTTGAAAGTGTTATTTATGATTTCTAGATCATATGTCAAAGTTTGAGCCTTTAGTTTTAATAATTGACGCAGTTTGGGATACTTCATCTTATTCTTTACACAGAACATGTGCCAGCAGTTTCTCATTTGTATTCTTGCCGGTTTACTTTATATGAAAGCTTTTCTGCAGCCATGGCGTGTTGCCGTTTGTTCACTTTTTGTCAGCTAATTCAGTTGAGGTTTTTTTACTACGCATATTAGTATTCATTGATTTTTGTCATTTTAAAACTATTATTCAAAATTACTATTGTTGTATCTCTCCTTTTTTGAGGTCTGCACCATTGTTAATTGTGGTTTTTAATGATTCCTGTCTTGGATTTTATAGCATATTATTACCATCACAGAATCAAGTTTCAAATTAATATTTTGGTCTGAAGAAAAGCACTCCTTTTCTTTTTCAAGAAGTGTTTGATTTGTTCATGCAGTTTCTTGCTTGTGACAATTGTAAATTGCAATTTTTCTGCTACTTCTACAGTGGGAAAACTACCCCAAATTTAGTTTTAGAGTCTGAGAGACAAGGATGACACAGATCTGCTGGGCCCTTGGCAGTGAAGATTTTATATGGAGAAGAACCTACGTCTATCTCCAAGATACTTACTCTTAGGCATCTGCAGCATCCTCACCACGGTGGGCACAGGACTATCTTTCAAATGCTGCAAATGCCAGTCTGGTTTGGAAGAATGAGGTGTCAAAAGAGAAGTCAAAAACATGTGTGTAACATTCGTGTGACATTGTCGCTTTGGCCTCCTTTTTCTAAAAAATAGATCGCAGCATATTGATCCACTTTCCATGTGCTGTTCATAGTCAGCCCGAGACAAAATGAACTGAAGTGCTGCAAGCTGGAGACAGCTAACAGGCAGATCACTGAAATTAGCCCATCACTCAAGGCAAATGAGCATACACTTCTTGCTAGCCCAAAAAGAAGACCTTCCTCAACATTGCCACCTGTGTACCTATGACTGATAGTACTCCCAGGTGAAGCTTGGGTCTGTGCGTCATGCTGACAATCAATAGGGAAAAGACCCTCAGAAAAAGGTGAGTTCTTTGAAGTATTGCCTTTCCCTACCAACCCCACCTTGTCTTGTCCACAAAAAGCTGGATCCTGCTTCTTTTCAACCATGTATTTATTTCTCACAGGCACTGGGACATCTGGGCAATGATACTGACTGCCTCTGCAAAAGCAGACAAGCAGCTGCATATGCGTGCTCTCAATGATAGATCCCACAAAGATGCTGAAAAAGACAGTAGAGGATTGGAAATGACATATCCCACAAAGAAGGGTCTTCTGTTAGCTGTCCAAGAGAAACAGGCAGAGCCAGCTCAGAGCTGCACATCCAGCCCTGCCAGGTCATGTAAGTGAACCAGCTGCACCTGAGGGACTGGTGGTGTCGAAGGCTGTTGATGGATCAAGTAACAGTAACGTACACGTCTTCCCTTGCTCAGTGGTCATAAGGAGTTCGCCCACGAGGATCACTAGAGCTGTCTCCATGCCGTACTCCAGACTGATACCTGATTATGAAGAGCGCTGGATTTTGGCAGTTGAAGTTCTAGACACTCTTTTTCCAGTATTTTTGCTTAGACATAAGAGTTTAGGTATCTTAAATATTCATGTTTCACAAACTTGTTGAGGTGAAGAAAGATGGCAGAGAAGGGTCTAAGAAGCTTTAAGCACGCTAGCTTTCAATCATTTCTCAGCTTAGCTTTAATGTAAAAATCCATTATTTCAAACTTTAAACCTTCTGTTAGAATTTTAACTTTAAAATTGAAGGCTTCTTTCTCCCAAGAGATTTAATTTCTTTATGGATTGTTGGATTAAAATACAATCTTGCTGTTGGACTTCTTCCTATTTTTATGATCCTTCCTTAAGCACAAGCTTCTTGGTCCTGTACAAGAAACAGAGAGAGAGAAAAAAGAAAAAACTATACTTGTCTGGTGGTGTCACATAAAGAATATTTTCCAGGAATATAGAAGAGAAAGGAAAGTAGGACAGCAGCTTTATTATGCATAATAGTTATTGTGAACAGAGAGAAATAGTGATGCATTGTTTGCTACAGTGGGGACACACATAGTAGTAATTGCACAGTATCATGGGAAATATAAAAAAATCTTGTACTAAATTTCAACATATCTCGTGTATTAAGTGTCCACACAACTTATATTACAACTACACACTAAGAATGGGCAAGTAAATTTACAATCTTGAGATAAGTCATCCTGCCCATAGAGTATGAAAGAAATTGCTAAGATCATGAACACCTTTAAGTTGGTTATCATGTATTGACATCCTAAATTCAAGTTTCAAATCAACAGAAGTTTCCACAGAATCTCTAATTAAATGCAAAGAAATGCTGAAGGACTGTAATTTATTTCTACCATGCCAAGACACTACATATAGCTGATATAGCTGCAGATGCAGTGGTAACCAAGGTACTGATATGCTGTTTACAAATATTAACAGGCAACCATGAGAGCTCTAGGAGAATGCTAGATGTTCAATTAGCATAGGACAGGGTCTACACCCTACTTTTATTAACGTTAATATAACCGATTAAACCAGAGAGATCTTTCTAATAAATAGCTCTTGTTTGGGCAGGATATTAACTGAAGGAAAAATTATATGAAGGCTTAAGGTTAGGATTTGATTGAAGATTTTAGGCTACTGAATCTATTTAGTAATTAGATGAGGACTAAAGGGAACATTTTATCTCAGAATGAATATCAGTTATTTGTTGGGACAAAGAGCCAAAGTCCCGGGTGTCATGCTTTCATCTACTTACAGCAAATGGAGGAAACTTGGCTTCTCAGCAGTGGTCAGTAATCAAATGTGAAAATTCAGTCAAGTTAGTATTTTCTCAATTACAAAGCTTTTTAATGAATTGTTTTAAAATAATTGAAAATAAGCATCAGTGGGGGAAAAAAAATCTCATTTAAAAATGTTTCTGCAGCAGGAATGTCTAAACAAAATACAGTAAATATCTGCATTCTTAATGGTCTCACTCTATTGTAAGTGCTGATGTAAATTACTCCAGGTTTCAGAGCTACATCATTTTCTCTACTGTATTTTTCTGTTTTCACTCCAAGGGCAATTTCATACAGGAAGGGTGAAAAGAACCACCAGGAGAGGTCAAGTTTGCACAGGATGAGGTTTTCTTCACATTAATTTTTCTCTCAGAGCAGAAATCCATAGAAAGATTTTTAGAATTTGCCATGTAAAGAGAGGTTTTCTTAATTCATGGTGTAATTCTGCTCAATTATTTACAAATGTATATTTACAAACATAGCTACATGGAAAATTTTCAGTGCCTTGTTCAGTCAGTATTATGATGTCCACCATTGCAATGCAACAAACAAAAGAACGGCAGGAAGTGATACCACAAACTGCATCAAAAAATGACACAAAAGCAAAAGACATCCCAGCTTTAAATCTCCAGAGCATGTGCCTGATGGCACAACCTACAGAAAGACAGAGGCTTTCTTCAGCTGAGGGATGTCGATGCTTTCCTAAATCACCATATTTCTCCATTAAATTTGTTTTCCAGGGTTCATGTGATTTGATACTTATTTTTTTCTTTGCTTGTCACTTTAAAAGAACACAGAATCCATACAAAGTCTAATTCTGAATTTGTATTCAGAATTCAAAATGCATGAATTTGCATTTATCTTGCATTAGAGCTCAATTCTGAAGGATCAAAAGGACTTAGGTTTTGGGGGTGTTTATGAACAAAGAATGGAATGAACTTGTCTTCCACCCCTAGTTTCTTGGGATCACTCTCTCCAGTGAAATATTTAAGAATCTGATCCTTCACATTGATCCCTTCACATCCTATTGATAAAAGAGGAGATCTAAAGTGGCATGATCTGTATATTTGCTACTAAAAGCATCCACCCTACTCTTAAGCTACCCAGACACCAGTGCTATGGTAAAGCATCAAGCACAGCTTTGCCTAAGATTCTTGAACAACTTTTGGACAAGGAAGGCATCCAATATCTTTCATGGACAAGCCTCATGGGGCATAGATTAAGGATACTAAGAAGAGGTTGTTTGTAATATTTCCATCTGAAAACTGGGAAGCATCAAATGGTGCTATGCAAACTAAGACAAAATTCCAGAGACAATCATGAAAGCAGGTTGAGATCTGCTGTCTGATTTTTGTCTCAAGGACCCATAATTTGAACTGAAAGTTTCCAGAGCTTAGCTGTGCTGAAATATCAGGCACAAGGTGACTGCAGTTGGGCAGTCACTTAAAATGGATGCACCCAAGAAGAGGACGAGTTTTCAGCTTCTTAGGCAGAAAAAAAAATTCCAACCATGAAATTTGTGTACGAAGGCAATCTTAGGCCAAAAAAGAAACATGAGAATCAAGCACAGCATGACTTCTCTCTGCATAGAAAAGAACTCTCCAGAAGGGCATGCAGAGGTTTCAGATTTAACTACTTAAAAAATCTATTTATTAAGAAAGTAAGAAAAATCTCCATGATCCACACACACCTCAAAATGGAATTTTAAAATTATTTTGTAAACTTCTCTCTTTTGAATATGGGGGTATGTGACTATTAAAAACCTTCAAGAAACATACAGCTAATTCAATCAAAGTTGTGATTAAAGAAAAACAAGCTGTAAGTGAAGCAGACAGAACTGCTAATACCAGGCAACTGAGACAGAAAGTAGCATAATAGATTGATCAATTTAATGACTGACTAAAACTCAGTTCTAAAATAAGCTGCAGGACAAATAGGGGTAAAAATCCTTTCTGACTACACAGTCATTTCTTTATGATCAATTTCTTCATCTGCATTGCATAGTGTTACACAAACTGGTTGAGATTAAAATCTTGAAGCTCTGTTTTTTGGATTTGTCTCAACTGGCAGCTTACTCAAGGTTATTAATCAGATCTGATTCATAATTCTCAAAATGTCGTAAAGAGGGCTCACATAAAAAAAAAATAAAATCATGTATATCACGCAAACATCCTTCTGGGGATGACTCAGTCAGCTGTAGGTTGTACCACAGCTCTGTTGCAGTGTGTACTGCTGTTTGAGTTGCTGATTCTAACCAGACTTCGTTGAACCTGATTTTTCCTGGAAATCCTACAGATTTTTTTTTCCTTTCTTGCCCTCCTCAGAAGACCAAGAAGACACAAATGAACAGATCTCCCATAAATTACTGTGACCCTAGCCATACCTTCATTGCATCACAGTAATGGAAAGCAGTAATTAAATCTGGATACAGTTGTTTTAAAATTAGACATTAGTAACAAGCAACACATACACAAAAAAGAAAACCAAAATCAGGAATCTGGGACACATAATTTTTGTTTTCATCAAGCATGAATCAGCCACCAAAGGACTGCAATGTTCTTCAGGACAAAAAGATCTTCTCTCATGATATTTCAGCTTCTGGACAAGATACTCTCTGAAGGGGTACAACAAATGTGGGGGGAAAAAAGTCAGTGTGGAGATGCCATCCCTGCTGAAGGCTTTTCCAAAATCCTTGTGGATTTGGTTACATACATTAAACCCACTTGTCAGACTAAATAGGAAAGGTAGGCATGTTATGTTGAGTCATTTCAGTTGGAACCTCAGGACATTAAGAAACTGAGCTGTAAACTATAGAGCGTGAACTGGACAGCTGAAACATTCTACAAAGTAGAACATTATTTAAAGACCTTTTCTGAAGGTAACAAGCCCCTGGCTTAAATCCTGAACACAGCTCATTAAAAAGTGCTTCTCCAATCAGCATTTTCCAGGAATATTAGTTGCCCTTTAGTGGTAATTCAAATACCAAAAATTTTCTACCAAAATTCAAGACATGCTGATGTGGAAATACTACTATGCTGCCAAAATGCATGCGTCTGTATGTGTATAATTCAGACATTGTCTTCTCTCATTCTCTTCTGTTGGTCCACTTTGCAGACAGCTTTCACCCCCAGAAAGTCATTATGACCTTTCCTCTAGGACAATGCAAAGGCAGTGCGCTGGAAAGCATCACACAGTGTATGTCTTTGGCTTCAGTGCGTCGGTAAGAAACACCGAGTATCTGGGAAGCCAGTCCCTGAAAGAGAATGGAGACAAGAAACAATAACCCCACAACTCTGTTTCCAAATCAAAATACTTTGTTCTTCAGCCAAAACTGTATATAAACTGTTATGTCTTTAAAGCAAATATACATTTTTTAAAATCTCCCTTAAAGAAATCCAAATGAAAAAAAAAATCTTTAGCAAAACTAACAATATCTGATTAAGATAATTTAACTATACAATTACCAACATGCCTTATCTTTTCAGCTTTAAATAGTCACAATTTTGGCTACAATAAATATGTTTAATGCAAGTACAGGTATTTGTTGAAAAAGTAATAGAGGTTCAACTAAGACTCACAGAAAGTTTCATATGCTTCTTAAGAAAAAAAGATCCAGAAATCACAAAGGATATTTCAGAGTTGTCTTATATGAAAAAGTCATAGACATAATTTTATATTGTTTCCTTTTTCAGAACAAATTAAACTTCATAAACCATAAAATCCACCTTTTACCTGTCTATTATATAGTGTCATAAAGGCAAGAAATAAATGTTTTATCACTGTCAACTTGAATATGCAGTTCACGCCTTTCTTGCTCCATTTTAAGAATAGTCAAGGAAAAAAAAAAAAAATATATATATATATACACACACACCAAAAGTTGACTAACATGGTCTATACTGAAAAGGTCAAAAGGTACATTTTGGAATCATCTGGACAAACATACCCTGAAGTTTTATTATATAATTTTAAAGCATATTTTTAATTTTGTTTTTCATGCTACAGCTTGTAAGTCATCGAAGTCCTGCTTATTTCAAAATGCTATGACTATCTTCTTTTAGCTATTTTCTAAATAGATCTAAAATCTGAAGGTTTTTGGTTCTAATTACAAGTATTCATCAATCTATTTCAATTTCACAATTCTATAAGCTGCTTAAAAAATAACTTTGAATTTCTCCAATATTTGGATAAGTCTAACATGCAGTCCACAAATTATTTTGATTTTTTTTTAACTAGCACATTAAATTGCCTTAATGAGATACGTTGCATCTACCCAAGATCTTGCATCTACTAATGTCACCAGATTCAAGACTTTTTTTTTTCCATTTTCTCCATTATTTCATACTGTTGTTGTCAAAGAAGACCAGGATGGTTTTCCATCATGGAAATATAGACGCAGTAGAGAACACGACACAAGTCTGTATGAACTTGGAATAAGGCTGTGATGCCCTGACGTGGGAGGGCATCTCCTATTCCCCTTAGGAGAGTCACTTGAAACTTGTATTCTGTTTTTTTTCCAGCTGAACAATGGAAAGAATACACATATATTGCCACAACAGCAAATTCTGTACATCCCCTTTAATATATTATGTTACTCTATGATATTATTATAGCCAGTATTGTTATTACTAACACTAATAAATTAAAAAAAAAAAAAAAAAGCATATTTATTTTTGTGAAGATGAGTGTGAGACCAAACAACGGCCAAAAACATGGAGAGTATTGCCCTTACAACTGCCTGGAAATACTTCTGATGGAATAATTTTTCAAAGGAAAATTCAAAAGTGCCCAAAGTAAGATGCTTTGGAAACTTACATGGAGTTTTGCCAAAATTTTGTTTCAGAGAAAAACGAAGACAAAAATTCCAGCAATGAAGAAAAATGTACTGCTTGGATATCTTCCAAATGAATCATTTCAGATATTTTTTTTTTATTGCAAGCTTGTATTTCTCAATATAGAAGTATCAAAAGGAAAAATTGTAATAAAAGGATGTGATTTTTCCAAAATGACATACTTTGATTGATCAGCAATATTTTTATGTGAATGGAAGACAGGATCTAAAACTTTTCACTGCAGATAAATGTAAAGCTTGCATCTGTTACATTTTCTTTCCTTTACCTGCATCACCTCAGGTAGGCAGAAGAATGACAAAATTCAGGTTAACTGTGTGTCACTGAAAGTCATCTTGCACAAGGTGATCTTCCTTTGTCTGCAAGCTTCACCACCAAAATCTTCTGTAGAGCAACCTGAAGTGGCCCTTACGATGTTCAAACAAAGGCCAAGCAGGTGCACATGTAGTTTAGTCTACAAAAACCTCAGTACATGTTATTTCCCAGGGATCCAATTGCAGACCATGACACATTCTGGGAAAGGTCCTGCACAGGTAAACACCTCCTCAAGGTACATAAAATCTTTCACCCTGTAGCATTGCCAATGGCACAGAGAGTTTCTCAAATTATTTTGGTATAGTCGGAAATTGGAAAAACATTTATATACTTCAGTGAAGGAGCATTCTGGGTACAAATTCAAAAGCTTCATTTCCTCCAGTGCATAAAAAGAAACTTGCAAGTCTACATCCAAATCACTAGGGAAAAAAAATAGCATTAGGAATAACTCCTGCACAGATTTTTGGCTAGCATCAGTACTTTTGTCTAAGGACATTTTCTGTCTCATGCTGGCTGCTTGCTGCTTCATAACACTTGATAAATTCTTGGTTCCTAAAAGCAACCGTAAATGTTTTGTGGATTGCTTCATTTAGCAGGGAGTTCGCAGGACCTCACCCTAATATTCAGTGTGGTTCTGTCTTCCCTTTTTAGCTCATCTTTATTTTTATACTTTTCCAACACTGATAATGTTTTTTGTCTCCCCCTTCCCCTTGACCACAGGAGATATTTACCATCTGTAAGCTGGAATTTCCCCAGGCATGAGAATTTCTTTTGGAGAGGGCTATATTTTGGGAGGGCTAAGGCATACAGGAGCAGCACTTATAAATCCAGTGTTTAGGGAAAAAAAAAAGAAGACAGTAGAGCAACTAGGGATTTTGTGCAAATGCACAACTGTTGTGAATTCTTATCAAAGTAGTAAAGGAGGATTACTAAAGCAACTATTATATAATCTCTCTCCAGAACTACAATATCCTATGTTTAGAATAATAACCATTCAGGAGACCAGAAATGACATGCATTTTGAAAACAGGCAGAAGGATAGGCAATTTAGAAGGAATTTAGGTAGGTAACCTAGTAAAAATCACATAGTGAGATTCCAGTTGAAGCAGAAAGCTAAATTAACAGACCTGCTCCAAACACTAGCCTTCAGAAAGGCAAAATATCAGCCTTGTTTGATACCATGTTTGGAATATTTTGCAGAATAAATTCTATCAAAAATGAGATACTATACTGTAAATATAAGATCATGTGTTCAATTGTTGTGTCAGCACTCAGGGCTTCTGGTTCATTCCCCAAAGTACAATATCCTAGATATTATACCAAGGCTGTACAGTACAGGTTTCCATCATTCAGAAATGCTACCTTTTAAACTAGAGCAAGTAAATGAAATATTTTACACTGCAAAACTAACCTTAGGACTAGCGTAACATAAGCCTGATTCACTGCTGTCTGCAGTACTACTAAAGGTAGAAATCTTAACCTGCACTAATGAAAAATGTCATGCCTAATTTTACTAAGCACTTAGACAGGGACTTAAATAATAATTCCATGCTTCTAGCAAGATTAGCAAAGCAACACTTAAGTCAAAATGAAGACAATCAGAAAGCTTAAGTTGCATTAAATATTTACTTATGAATAGCTCAGATTTTGCCTTGATTGAAAGCTTGAAGTCCACTTTCCAAGAATTCTATAATAATTACCTGTATAATATTTATTCTGCATGGAAGTAGGGAAATTAAGGTAAACAATCTATTTTCTCTAGTATCTTTTAGTTGGTAGTCATGGTAATACCCAAAACATATATTATTTCTGTAGGCTTCCTGAATTTTTGAGTTTGGCAATAGCGAAATAACAAAAACTATATCAGAGGACATTAATTCCTAAGCAGCACAAGCAGAACTAATTCAGCTACACAGGCAATATATTTGCCAGGAAGTACCATGGGAATCCTTGGATATGCTCCTAGGGTCTCTTACTCATTCCTAGGACAGCCCTGGTTAATGTTTCCTTCCTGTGAAATCAAAGACAGAGTTTAAGGGGAAATAAAAACCTCTTGGAGTTCTCCTTCAAATGTGATACAGTCTAACCTCTCACAAAACAAGAAATTAGCCTTGAAGAATGATTGTTTTATTTACATCAAGGGGACAAGTGGGGACCTGAAATTTGGGATTGGCTGGGCATTGAAAGACAAAAAGCCTGATAAGGAAAAGGAACTGTATGACCTGAGTATATATGCAAATTATGCTACTTTTAAATAGCAGGTTTTGAGGAGGATTTTGGAGGTAGTTCCTCCTGGCTTTTTTTTTTTTTTTTCTTTTACTGCACATAACCTACGAGCTCTGCAAGTCAATATATGCTTATCTGCACTCCATCCATGACTGTCCATTGAAAATCCATGTCGAACTAGGCAATATACAAGCAGAACAAAATTAAAACATTTTCTAAGCAAAACAATGCCTACTGTTTCACCACTTTTCCCTGCAAGACACTTGTGAAAGACTGTTCCTTCCTTTTCCCATACTTCATTGATTTATAACAGGTAGAGTCTAGGAACATTTCCTACTTTATTAGTGTACCCATTTGCCTATGTGTGCCCAGCAATCTTCTTCTACACCTCTATAGTGTTTCTAACCCTGTATGCAAGATCCATAAACTTAAATAAAATCCAAAATATAGACAATGTGAAAGCAATTTCAAAAAACTATGTGTTGCTAGAGAAATTGTGCCCAAAATCTCGCTGAGGTTCATCCCAGTGTAACCAGCCCTATGCACCGTTTGCATCCTCAATGTATATCTTGAGATATTTGTGAGCAACAGGGTCACTCATATTTTTCAACTTTGTTGCAAGTCTTATCAAGAAAATTTCATTGTTTCAGCTATAAACATGATTAAACTACAACTAACCTGCAGTAAGTGCATGCCAGCATATCTTTATGCAAACTTGTTATTCTGCTGTACTGCATTTGGAGCAGCGGCAAGTAGAAACGTGTTTATGTTTCCAGCCCCTCAGAGTAGTGGGGTTCCCACACAGCCCGAGCAGATCACAGCAAGGGGACAACGCAGGCAAAAGCCATCTGATCCTGCAGCTCTTGGCCTCAGTAATGGCAAAATTAGGCTTGTCAAAATCATGTGCCTCCTTTGTTCCTCTTGAGTATACATCCCCCTTGCTGCTTATCCAGCACACTGCAGCCTAACCCTAGCTAGGCATGTCCTTCCTTCCTCCCTAATTTTTTGACGTCTCCACTTCTTTTCCCATTTCTAAGTTGTCTTTATTACATACCATTAGGTAAGCCCAAAATGTTCCCGGAAGATCCTGGGAGGCCTAGATAAGATCTACGTGCACCATCTCCTTGTATCTAGACTGTGTCACCTTGTTTGAAGAATGTCCCTGGTGTCTTGTCACAGTGCAGGTTTACTAGGTACTTATCCCTGTATGTCCCCAGCCACTTTGGCGTAACAAGAGACATTCCCCTCTGGGGAGCACTTGTGGTCAGTTTGTCCTCTACCAGCTGATCAAGTACATTGTCTTTCCAGTCCCTGGTGGCAGGTTTTCTGCTAGAAACCTCTATTGTCCTCAAATCTCCCACTAACCAGAAAATCCACACCTTCATCTTAGAATAGAATCATAGAATCACAGAATGGTTTGGGTTGGAAGGGACCTCAAAGACCATCTAGTTCCAACCCCCCTGCTGCCATGGGCAGGGACACCCTCCACTAGATCAGGTTGCCCAAAGCCCCATCCAACCTGGCCTTGAACACTTCCAGGGAGGGGGCAGCCACAGCTTCTCTGGGCAACCTGTTCCAGTGCCTCACCACCCTCACAGTAAAGAATTTCTTTTTAACGTCCAATCTAAATTGACCCTCCTTCAGCTTAAACCCATTACCCCTGGTCCTGTCACTCCATGCCCTTGTAAACAGTCCCTCACCAGCTTTCCTGTAGACTCCTTCAGGTACTGGAAGGCTGCTATAAGGTCTCCCCAGAGCCGTCTCTTCCACAGGCTGAACAACCCCAACTCTCTCAGCCTATCCTCATAGGAGAGGTGCTCCAGCCCTCTGATCAGCTTCGTGGCCCTCCTCTGGACTCATTCCAACAGCTCTATGTCCTTCTTATTTTGGGGCCCCCAGAGCTGGACGCAGTACTCCAGGTGGGGTCTCACAAGAGTGGAGTAGAGGGGGAGAATCACCTCCCTCAACCTGCTGGTCACACTTTTGATGCAGCCCAGGATTCCATTCCATTTCATTCCACTCCACTCTACTCTACTCCACTCTACTCTACTCTAATTTTATTCTACCAGAATTCTATTCTACAAGAATTCTATTCTATTCTAAACGTAACATGCAAATTTTGTGAATAGGTTAGGCAGAGCCAACCCTGCCTTTTTCGGCAAATAAACTATTATCTCTCCAAATCTTATTTTCTTCCAACCATAACAAAATAGTGCCAGTACTGAACAACCTCTGAAAGCTCTCTGAGTTTGAGTGCAATGCTTACAGAGAAAGAAAAGTTTCCTGACACCTGCTATTTTCTCTGTGGGTGGAAAAATATTTGAACACCATTTGAACTTTGATCACCAGCAGACTTGGACCATTTTCCCCCATACATTTTATTGAAATAAACTACAAAATGTTCTACCATATAGCTAGCTATCTCAAAAGAAGTAAATGTCTTGTACATCCCCCTTTCAAAATCTTTTTTTCCATTCAATGCTGCATTTTGGAAAAGCTGCTGCTTTGTATTTTATTTTTTATTTATTCCACTAGTTATTAGGAGTCTAGAGAGGAAATGTAAAAAAATCAGTGGAAAAAAGTTGCAAGTATCCCTGCAGCTGAGCTCCCTGGTAGTCTACTCCAGACTAGAGCAGGGCATCTGCTTTTCAAGTCAGTGAAAACTCTCTGTTACCTACAAGCAAGTTAAAATGGCAAAGGAGCTTTGAGAATCAAAAACGTAGCACCACAAGCATTGGCTAGTGCTGGAATGTGAAGCACAGTCCTTGGGAACAGATGGTTTAATACATCACAATAAATCTCTTACCAGCCTTTGCAACATAGTACTTCAGATAAAAATAAGTTTAAGTTACAATCTGTGAACTAAATGTTGTCCTCAGAGGCAGAGGGGAACTGCTCTAGACTTTACTGAGAGTTGCAGCTCTATTTTAGAAAATGTGTAATTAATTTATGTTTTTAAAGGAGCTGATCAAAAGTTCCTTCTCACCTTATTTCATAATTATGAAACTCAACCCAAAAGACTATATAATGACTCAACACTAACAACTCCCCCAGCTAAAAAAATGCCATCCTCCTCCCTGGGACACCTGGAAGAGCAGCTCATGATCCACCTGTTTCACAGACATTAGAGAGTGCAGGACAATTATCAGAGCAAAGTAAGAATGTAATTTGAGCTACAAAGTGCTCACATTACATACAGCTGACACATCAGAATACCTGCCTTGAGCAACTGGATTTGCATAAATGAAAGAGCTACAGACCATGACTGTCACAAAGATGTCACATCAATTGGACTGTTCTTCCTTCTTCGTTAGGTTTGTATGTGGGGCAGTCCAGGGAAGGGGGAAGAATGAGAGGAAGAAAGACAGGTTAGATATTTTGGATGACATAGTACAGCTGCAGTTTCCATTTTTGACAAGTTAAAGACTGTATTTTTAGAATTAAGAACGTAAAAGGGATTGGGTACAAGCTGGTAATTTCTTGATCTAAGGAACATTAACATTCATTTCTAATTCACATAAGTTAGTATGCATCTTCAATTGCATCTGCAATGTTTATTCCATCATTTGCTTCGTTTCACATGAGTTCTTTCATTTACACAATATTCTTGTACAGTAGGGGTGATGTGTCCTGAGCTCTCTCCAGTGGCATCAGCAGCATCTTACGTCTCCCTTGGAGAAGTTAACAGCAGGCAAAGAGTTTGTACCGCATAATTTATCATACTCGTGAATGCAGTTCATGAACAAACTACAGTTTTTACAAGTTCGTTTTCTATTTGAAGCTGTCCAATAAATGTTTTGTGCAAAACAATTTCAGCCTACAAATTGCTCGTAAACTGTTCACTGTGAGTAGTGCTCCCAGTATTTGCTACTTGTGATTCAGTAGTCAGCCTTTGGGATTGGTCAGGCTGATCATATGGCTTGGTTTTCTTCCCTGAACATTGAACTAATCCAACCAAACCCCAAGCAGAGGAGAAAATGGGAGGCTGACTAGGTAATAAACCAGAACGCAGTAGGTGTAATGCGATAGGTGAAGATATGAAGGTCAGTAAGGATAGACTAGTAAATGTTAAAAAACGGTGTCAGCTTGTTAGCAGTACAAGAAAATGAATAGCAGTTCCCAGTGAGGAGCTGTAAGTTTATTCTCCCTATTCTTTATTTAGGAGGATGGCCCAGACCAAGAGGAAATTCAGGCGTGATCAGGCCAAAATTACCAGGCTTCCCATGATAAATAAAGCCGTTTCATTTCAGCAACTTTTTAAAAGTTGCATTTTTCACTACTTGACAAATAACAAGACTATGCCCTTCCCAGATAATTAATTTCAACCATCAGTTCACAACAGTCAGGTAGGAAAGTAGAAGGGTTTGTGGACGAATATTTTCTAACACTTCTCAACAACAACAAAAAATAATCTAAAAAAAGTCTTTGACCTATAAGATGCGTTGGTACTGTCCCCTACTTCAGACTCCATGTTCTAGAAAACATAGAAATACCAAGCATGGAATATTCCCTCCCACTCCCAAAATAGTTGCCTTAGAATTGAGAGAGAAAATAAAAATGTTATTTCTCCATACTACACGTAAGTTTAATCACAGTGCATTTTTCTTCCATTTGCCTCAAGGCAAAACAAAAATTTTAGAGAGGACTGAACAGTTACCGATAGATCACAGAGGTAGGCAGAAAGGCAGAAAAAGGACATAAAGGTATTATTGGCAAAGCAGAATAAGCAAAGGGGGACTCAGCAGGAGAATTAGCAGAAATGTAGGTCAGAGCTAAGGTCTTCTTGTCCCTGGAGGCTAGCAAAGAAAGCCTGAAACTACAGCAAAGTCGCACAGAGGAAGTGTTTTTCAAGGCGTGATTGTGCATGTGACCATTGGTGCTGAAGAAACTTCAGAGAAATTACTGTACAATAATAACTGTGATTTCTGTAGTGGATATCACAGGAGTTAAATTCTAAAACACTCCAGCACTTCAATTCCACACAGAAAATAGTATTAAACAAGGTCCAGAGGTTTTTTCTTCCAGCCCTGCAATCACTATTGGAAGAAAAGAGAAACTCAAGGCAAGTAAAAGGAACTCCAAAAGATCTAGGCATTTGCTTCATTTCAGATTGGTGAGGATTTTTTGAAATCAGGTGTGCTTACATTTTGCCAAGGCTTCAGCAGCTGGCCACATTGTTTGCTGCTTCAAATGCAGCAGTGGTCCAGAGCTTCCCCAGCGCAGGAAGTGCCTTATTCACAATGCAGACCTCTAACCCAGAATCTGCTCCGTACTCAGATTTTTTGAACGTGTGGTATCCTACCAGTCATGGACAGTTATCTGCAAATCTTAGGGACAGGAAATACGTGTTGAAGAATAAAAATAACCCATGTAAATATTTTTATCTGATGGAGTGAGATTTGGAGGTATACATGACGATTTTCCAATCATCAGTGCTGACGAGAAAAAAATCTGCCAGACGAAAATTATCATGAAAAAGCTTGATAGTCTGGAAAGCCACAGTTGAGAATTGAAGCAAGTGTGAAGTAGAGGTAATACCAATCATTGCTCCTTCCATCAGTTAGTGGCAATAGCATTGAGAAACCAATATTCATCACCTCCCACCATACAGGTGAACAGTAATTTGGCAGCTTGGAGAAAAGTCACCCTTCAATTGTATTTTGCTTTTCAGCAGGTAGCAAAATATTGCTGTCATGTGTGGGCACATACTGTAACCCTTTTGGTGCTTATCTTTGCACAGAAATTTCAATCTCTAGCATCCAGAGAAATTAAATGAGATTGTATGTAAAATTACTAAGTGTTATGTGAAAACCAGCAACACTTAGATTACATCAACACCAGTAAAGCATCATGCTAACAGCAATAATAAAACCATTTGTCCAATATTGTTGGAGACGCACATTTGCAACTCCTGCATATGGTAGCTATCAGAGACTTCTAGAATAATAATGCATTGTGCATGCAACTCTGTTAGGAGGCATAAAATAGGGATGAGACAGATGATCTTTCCAACTTTGACTCACCGGATTCTTCTCAGCACTTGGTTTCCATAGTCTATCCATTTCATCTGGTCACTTGGGATGTCAGCAAGCAGTGATGATACAAGTATACAGTCAGGTGCTGCTATTTACCAAGCACCATGCTACACCTATTGCTTGAATAAATCTGAACAGCATCTTAAAGCAAAGGAGACACTGCTGCAGTAACATTGACAGAAGACCTAGCTATTAAGCTGTCTACAGAGTCTAGTATCAGTGAAATGTTTGACAGCCGCAGGGACAAATATGTATTAGCAACATTGCTTAATCCATGTTTCAAGGGCAGAATTGAAACCATGCCTTCACCCTATGCAGGCACAGATTGCTGGAAGGATACTGTCATAAATAATAGTGCTGGAGGCCATACCATTATGCACCTCCTCTTCTCCCTCATCCTTCCACTTAGCTCCCCTAGGCCAAGTATATCTCATAAAGCAGAAGATGCACAAGCTCCTGGAACATCACAGAGTGCAAAAGAAGTAATCACAGCATACCTATAGTTCCTGGGTCTTCCTTTATCAGCTCGGAGTGGGGCAGTACCTCCCAGGAAAAACTCAATTTGTCCGTATCATGGGAAGAATCTGTCCATTATGAAAGGTCTATAGGTGTCATGGGAGACCTTTTCATATGCTGGGAAGTGAGAAGTTGACTTTCGAAAAGATATGCTCTAGTTCAGACAGGAATTAATTCAGCGGAGCCTATGGCCTGTGTTAAGCAAGAGGTCAGATTTTATGATTGCAATGGTCCCGTCTGGCTCTATAATCTATAAAGACTAACTACTTTAAGGGGGGGGGGGGGGGGGAAGACGAAGAAAGAAACCAATATGGGTATTTCTAAACCTCCAAATTCCCCACCATCCAATAATTGCTCAGGTTTCTTTTTCAGGTATGTGTCTGGCACTGAGACATATCGAAGAAGTGGGCTTAATAAACCGCAGCATAGAGCACCTCTTTCTTAAGGGAGTAATTTGAAAAGCTTAGCAAGTTATACATGCAACATGCAGGTGACTCTCTAAATTGCCTAATGGAGGAGACTGCAGAGGAATCTATCAATCAGAATTCTTGCAGGAAGGTGAAGAGGCATATTACCAAGTGTTGTGCTTATATTCCTATTCCCTTTTTCCTCACTTCCCAAATATTATATAAAAGATTTTCTCTGCTCTCCGCTTGAATAATTTGGCAGAAGATAAGAATTGTGCAAATCTCTCTTCTGTGAGAGCTTTTCCTGAAGCTTTGATTCACCTAGGTTCATAAATCTCTGGGTTTTGCTTTGAGGTTTAAGGACATGTGAGCTGCAAAACTGCAAACTGATCTCATGTTAATAGCGTGCAAAATGGCAAAATTACAAAGCCATAAATGGATTTACATTTGCAACTTAGGAACAATGAGCTGACTTTCCCGTTTGTAACAAAAATCAACAGCCAGGCACATTTTACCGTACATCCACAGCACATGGGCACACAGATACACATGCAGCCGATTTACTTGCTGGAAATTTGTAAGTGAATCCAAAGAGTGAAAGCTCATAGAAAGTAAACAATTTGGAGAGTATTCTTTCTCAAAGCATCCTTCATCTTAGGCTTCTGGATTATTTCACTTTTAGTTTCTCTTGTAGTACTGAATGCTAAATCAAATAAAACCCACACCATGTAAAACAAGAAATCAGTCAAACTACTGAGACTATAAGGCTTGTGTTTATACTAGAATATTTAAACAGAAAATACAAATCCCAGATTTCAATGCACACATTCAGGTAAATTCAGCAGGTATGGTAAAACTGGGTAACCTCCTTTTTCTCTGCACTGATTTCATAATACGGTAAAGTCCTTGAAAGAATATGTCAGGAAAGAACTGTTTACCAATATCAAACTATTTATTATGTTTACATATTTTCACTAAAAGCAAACTAAGCAAACCGTAATACAAAAATGGTAAATTTATCTTCATTTGGAAGGGAATATTTTTGTTAGGATAGTTGTGGTGGCCGAAAGGGACTATTTCACTTTGATAAAAACAATTTGGCAGAGGACAGGGAGGGTAAGGTATTTACCATCTTCCATTCCAATTTCACCCGTGAAACAAAAACAGAGGGGTCTGTCTCACTTTTGACAAATGTTTGGCTTGTGAGAAGTCATCCATACCAATTTCCATCACTATTCCTAGCCAGGCACACATTGCAGAGACAAGTATGTGTCTCTCCTCTTTTTATCATTACTGTTACTGTTTATTCTGGGTGACAAAGAGGGAAGCCAGGCTTAAGCTTCATTGTCTTAAGCATTAAGCTTTCTCCTGATGTTTGGCCCCAAGAAGTCTTATTAGTATGCCTTGAATGGGCAACATTCAGGTTAGCTGCAACTCTAAGAAACTACAAAACAGCAACAGTTAGAGACACAAAGTTGAGGAAACATCCACATCCAGAAACGAATCAATTTTCAAAGAGACTTAGGAGCATAAGGATGCAGACAATTTTGAAAATCCCACTTTTAAAGACTTCTGTCCCCATGAGGTATATGCAAATTAGGCACATATAGCATGATAAGACTGCATTTTTCAGGTTCCTGAGCCATGCAAAATGTTCAGCTGTACAGGGGCTCCTCCACTTCCTAGCATCCTTAAAAAAAACATCCCATAAAGAAGCTCTGTTGTTTCATAGAATCAGAGAATAGAATCATAGAATGGTTTGGGTTGGAAGGCACCTCAAAGACCATCTAGTTCCAATCCCTCTGCCATGGGCAGGGACACCCTCCACTAGACCACGCTGCCCAAAGCCCCATCCAACCTGGCCTTGAACACTTCCAGGGAGGGGGCAGCCACAGCTTCTCTGGGCAACCTGTTCCAGTGCCTCACCACTCTCACAGTAAAGAATTTCTTTCTAACATGTAATCTATATCTACCCTCCTTCAGTTTAAATCCATTACCCCCTGTCCTGTCACTACATGCTCTTGTAAACAGTCCCTCTCTAGCTCTCCTGTAGGCCCCTCTTAGGTTTCTGGCTACACAGATAGATAGATCCTCCTGTCCTGGGCAGGAGTGCCAAAACAGCTAATCCTTCCCTTTAGACAGTGCAGCTTGGAGGTGCGTAGCCTGTTACCGAAATCCATTACCCCTGTGTCTCCCTGTGCCACACACTTTGCAAGGCTCACATTACATCTGTCATGTCAGGGTGCAAGGACTCAGTGATGCTACGTGGTACTACGTGTAGTGGAAAAGGCACTTTGTAGGTAGAGATGAGGCTGACTGACCAGAAAGCAACGAATCCTCTTGGCCCAGCTATCTGCAGAGGGGAAGAAAAAGAGTAAACACATCTTGCCTGCAAATGCAGCCCTGTTTCCCACCTCCCAGGCATACGTACACTCTCAGCACTCTAATCTCAAGGGTACATGAACACAAACCCACAAGCGGACTATTAGGTCTCCTGTAAGCAGGTCTGGGGTATGTCTTTTCTGTCACCCTCAAGGCAACTTAGTCAAAAAGAAACTACTTTGAGACTCCTACTGCAGCCAGGTAGCTTTAGGAACAGGTATCAGATAGCTTTATGAATGCCCATCAGCAGAAATTTAGGCACTTCAGGGCAGGGAATGTGTGTGTCAGAAACACAGGTGACTGGGAAACCTTACTGCTTCCAGGTTTTGGCAACAAAGCTGCTTCAATTCTGCGAAGGTTGGTAAGGCTTTGTCAGATAGACATGGGTATCAAAAAAATTCTAAGGGCCTAGGTCTAGAGCCTTGCCTTCACTAGCAGCAGTGAGTATCCTAATGCAATGATCTTTTCTGTTGTCATTTTAAACACTACATTATTTATTCTCACTTGGAACAGACCTAGTAAACACAGTATTTAAAAATGACTTTGTATTCCTATATGAGAGCTCCCAATGGTTTTGGACCTATGAAGCAACAGAGAGAAATATCTGCCAAAAAACCTCCCTCAGACCAGGAAGCATTAGGAAAAAGTCTCAGGAAAGCCTAATCCCTCAGTATTTGTAATTCACAAAAGTTTGGCTGAGTGTCCAAGCCCCTGGATGCTTATGTGAATTGGAATCACTGATCCTTTTAAAAATTCAGTCTTCCCTCAGAAGCATTTGAAACGCTCTCATCTTGCTGCTCATTTGAGCTCAGGTAAAAATCAAATAAGCTTTACGTCCCCGCTACCACTGAAGGCATGCCTACAGCACAGATAGGCTCCTAGCTGGCACGGGTGATGGCAGATCTCTTGACATGGACTTTCAGATCAGGCTGTGGGATCCCACCAGGGATCGCAGGTATGTGCTCAGATTACTGGTCCCTACTGAGGCCTGTACCAGTGTGTGTTCATGCCTCTTGCTAAAACTCAGTAAATTCCACAGTTTCCTGTCCAAGGAACTCAATAAATGTGGCTCACCGGCAGTAAACCAGCTTTTTTATGAAAGGTGAGGAAGACTGGGTCTTGGCAAACCACTCTCTATTATCACCGTCCAGCTTTGCTTTCCAAGTGTGGCGAAGTTCTGGCAAAAATAAATATATAAATAAATAACTGAAGCAATCAGCACGAGGGAGGCAAGCAAAGGAGAAAGCTTTGCCCAGCAGCAGGCTGAGAGGGGTTGATAATGAATGACTGATGATGATTACATGCAATTTTTTTACTTCCTGCAAAATGATAGATACTGGCCAAGTCAGCCCCACAGCACTTGTGTGCCGTAGAGCCAGGCTGGAAAGCCGGCTCGACAACAGACCTCCGCTTCCTTGGCAGGTGGAGTGTCCAGCTTCAGGCGGTGAGCTGCCCTGGGCACCCACAGGGTGCCTTGCATGCAGCAGCTCCCAGGCCACCACCACGGGCAGCACGGGCCCTTGGCAGGAGTGGTCAAGGGAAAGGAATGGCAGGGGGATGAATTCAGAAGGGGAAGGGGAGGAGGAGAAAGGCACATAACAAAAGTCCTTATGATTAATGGATCGGAGATGAGAGGAAAGTTTACATACGCGCTTGGAGAGGAGGAAAGGATGTTCACAAGCTTCCTCCATGACAAATGCAGGTGAAAAGCAGGGAGGAAAGAACTATTAATCAGTGGTACAAACAGATTATTTTTTTCCCCTCAGGAGAAGCTGGTCCAGGTAAACTGCTTGGAGTGGCTGTTTCCAGCTTGCTCTTTACAGAGGGCTGCTTGTCAGGCCTGCCGCTGCCTGCGATGAGCCAGTGCCCTTTAAGCCCAGCTCCTCCTTCATCTCGTCACACAAAGTGGAAAAGACTCCTAAAGACAGCATATGAGTAAAAACCTTCATCTTCGTGTTTCAGCCACTGTTGTTATTCACAGCGCACCTTACAAGCATGGCTACCTGCCAGTCAAACAAATACCACTCTACCGAGTCCCCTAAACAGCCATCTGATCCTTTTCTAACTGTTGTTTAGAGTTGTTTAGGGGTGCCCATGGAGTGATGATTAACAGCCCCAGGTGCCGTGCAAGCACTTGGAATATGCATTTCTTACTAGTAGGGACATTTTTTCCTTCATATTTTTATTGGTTGTGTTTTATTAGTCACATTGCTCTTCAGCCTCCCTGCAGCATTGGCAGCAATGCCATTAGCTCGAGATGAAGGTGCATGTCCTCCCTTCATGGCTGAGGTGAGGTACCACAATAAAAGCAATATCAATAAACAGTACATTGCAGAAAATTAATAAGCAGTGTACTGATGAATTGTTGGCAGCCAGTAGTGACTACAGAATAGGTAACACACTTAATATCAAGTCATTTCTTGTTTTGGTTGCTAAGAAAGTATTTAGGAGTCTTGATAGCATGTAGTAAAACAGACTGGAGAAGGTATACAAATATTAAGTGAAGTCCAAGCACATTAATTACTTAGTAAGTGCTTGTAATTATCTGACAACAAGAGCACCTTGCTTGATCTGACATATGTAGTGTTACTCCCTTACACCAGCCACAAGAAACATTGTGGAAACATTGGCGCTGCGTGATAAAATATCCCACTCTCTCACCCCAGTATCTTAGAGATCCGCACAGCAGGGCAAAGCCTCCCAGCATCCCAGCAGTTGGATATGCCTTTCCGTACGCGTTTTACAGGTGGGCAAGGAGAAGCAGGGACCCCTGGAAGGTCTTAAACTATACACTGAGGTGAAAAAGAAAAGCATCATCATGCACCAAGACTCTCATACAGGAATAAGGACATCTGGTTTTTAATTATTGGCTTTCTCTGAAGCCTCATTTTTCCATATGTAAAATAAGGATGATGATAGTACATTATATGCACATAGGTCGCACACGATGACGATTAACATGCAATGCACCTAAAAGGTGCTTCCATGTCACTACTATCACAGTTTAATAGTAAGCCATGAATATCACTGCCGACGGGAGTGCAGTCTCTGGTGGCAAATTCTTTAGAGGTGAGGGCACCCTTTCCTTACACATAGGTGCAGAACAGAGCACAGACTGTGAGCAATTTTGCCTGGTATTTCTAGGTGCTGCTGCAATCCAGCCAACAAAGAGCACGAACACACACACAGCAATCCAGCCAACAAAGAGCACGAACACACACACAGCAATCTCCACGTACAATGGTTGAGGTGGAAAAATGCAGACAATGTTGTACACCACCAGCAGTTTTGCAAGGAGAAATGAGAGATGCTACTACAGCTAACTACTCTTTTTTTTCCCTCTCATTTCCAGAACTTTCTGGAATGCTTTATGGTTCACTCGTTTTATTAGGTTGTTTAAAGGCATGAAGGAAGAAATTATGTGAAGGAAAGAAAAGAAGATTAACATATTTCCAAACATGTTATTAAAAAAAAACCCAGAAACAAAACCAAAAAAACCAACCAAAAAATCACCTGATCCCTACCAGAACTTCACTGACTAAATTGTTAAAAGGGGGAGAGGGGGGAAAATCCTGTATAACATCCCATCCAGATGGTAGTTCCAGTGCTCTGTGGTCAGCCTGTTTATTAATGAACATCTGTTTTCCTTACAAAACAGGGTGGACTTTCTACTATAAATTCTCCTTTCTCATATTTCTTGGAAATTGACATTAGGAGTTATTCACTGTCACATAGATAAGCCAAATTTATTTTTAATATTAGAAATTTCATATTAATTATAGCATTTCTGTCACTCACTAGATTATTGATTAATGCATTGCTAAAACATATAGCTAGTAGAATATTGAAAAACTCAAAAATATGACTTTGTCTTTGAAGATACTTGGCTCCAGTCCCTTTAGTTGTCCTTTCCTTTTAGCTTTCTGCACAACTGGATGAATGCTGCTGGTAAAGATGACAATGGACATCTAACTTCAAAGCATTGCACATAGTGCCAGAGTTCCCTAAAATAATCAATAAATTTGAGCATATCACTGTCTGGTCATGGATACTTTTTGAATAGAAAAATGGCTTTATTGTAATTCAAGGTAGGTTTCTTCTTAGTTCTAATCATATCTTCTCATTTACTGAATGTTATACATTGAATTACATAGAAAGACTGAGATTTGGAAATCTAAGAGGCAATTAAAATTTGGAGACAGACCAGAGTTATAACTACAGCACCATATGTAGGGCAATATTTTAATTACAAATGAGAACGTGATGGAAGATTTCAGTCCAGTCTCAGGATTTTGAAACACCACAATCAAAAGACATTGAAAGGGAATGTTTGCATGCAACCATTTTAAAAGTAACGTTTAGATTTAAATTCAAAAAGATTTAATTGTCTATTAATGATATGCACCTTCCGAGAATATAAGGATCTTGAAACACGTCTAGAACTTTTTTTTCTCAATACAATGGCTCTTTTAAACTGTGATGCAGAACAATAGTATTCTTACAATATCTTCCATTTTGTGCTCTGACGTTACTTTAAGAAAGAAACAAGCTTGGAGTTGGTATACCTGCTTATGGAGAAGTTTCAAAGCCATAGAAAAGTGATTTTTGTTCTTTAACAGAAAAAATTCAAAGCTTTGAAGTTGTAAGGAATACATGTGTGTGTGTGTACAAGCAGGTCTTTGTTTCTATGTTCACTCTGATATCCAAGGTACATGACTTATCTGCAGTTCAATGGCTGCAATATCATTATGACACGACAGGTCAAAAAACTGTGAATAAATGGCACATTACTTGTCTACTGGAAGCCACAATACCGAGGGCAGTGAAACTGTGCTACTTAGAAACCATGGCTCCTTGCTAGTTTCAAATTATGCAGCATAGCTACCATCAAATTCAGCTTTTCACCTCCCTCAGAGTGGTAAGCATTTCAGTTAAAAAATATGAACAAAACAAACAAAAAAAACCCCAAGCAACCAAACGCATGACACAAAAGCCGGACGAAAACGTGGTTAAATCGGTACATTGTCTGGGTTGCCCATCCTGCAATGTGCTCCTCCAGAGAAAGCGAGGACATTCCCATAGGAAACAGGGCAAAGCAGAACAGTACTGAATTCAGAGAGGAGACCTTGGGAAGTGGGTTTTCACTTCCATCAACTGAGGAGGTGGCTCCCTTTTTCTGATTGATTGTTTTCTCTCACAGGTAATCAGGATTGCCCCGGCAGGAGTTAACTGACCTCATACAAGCAGGGAGGCACTGACTCAGGTGTGGCTGTAGCAGGGAGCCCCAGCAGGCTCAGACACTGAGCAAGCCCCAGGCACCCCACGGCAGCAGCCGGGCAGCTCACACCTTCCCCTTGCAGTTGCCATCCCCTCCTGCCCGCTCCTCTCACTTTGGAGGATTGCTCTGTCCAAAGACGAGCTGCTCAGCAGCGGACAAGAGCTCTGCCTCTGGTGCAAAGTTCTTGCCAGAGCAGTTTTGGCATTCAGTCTGAAGTTTTAAATAAGCACTTAGAGATCCAAATGCCCCAACCTACACACACAGAGACTTCAGGAAGCAAAATTAAGCCTGGGATTGCTTTTATCTACAAACCATGAGCACAAAAGAGGCTTTAAATATCTGGCCTTAAATGTTTCTAAAACTGCAAGTGTAAAACCACACAGAAACATCCTCCTTGAGGAAGGCTTGCAGCCCAGTCATGGAGCAGAAACCGCTCTCGGGTCTGTTCCAAGTCCATTAAAGATGACACAAGTCGTATCATTTTTCTGTGCCTCACTGCCACCCTTGGACTCTGCTGTTCAGACAGTAAACAGTTTCCAGAAGGAATCATCTCTGGCTGTGTCTGTGTGGTTCTTAGTTCAGTGGAACTCAGCTGAGGCAGTATTGTAACTAACTGTTTCTCTGCTGCAACAGCAAATCTCTAATTATAAGCTTAATTGAATGGCCTCAAAAAGGGAGTAGAGCATCATCTCCTATGCATATACATTTAATAAAAATGGGACTGGGAGACAGAGCTGTTACAGCTTGCATCTTTCAGAAAAAAATAAATGCAATAGGATATTTCAGGATTTTCAGGGTCGGCTCATGACACCTTTGCACTGCTCTGCACAGGAGATGTGCATTTTAAGCCTTGAGGTTCTTTCAAAAATCCTGGCCTCAGTAGTTAACACTGTTATCACCAATCGAGGGATCCCTCTCTAACCCTAGGGGAAGTCAGTGTGATCTACTGGATAACACAGCGGCCTAGAACTGCACAGATTTGCCTCTAATCCCAGCTCTGCTATTAGTTGACTGAGATGACCTTGAGTACATCATCTCAATCCGCAAAGCTTTTATTCCCCGTATACAAAATGGAGACCCTGACAGTTACTTCATTTTTAAAGAACTTGAAGATCTACTGTCTTAGGTAACAGCCGCATACTATCATTAATAACTCACGCTCCTTCTGCAATATTCGCTGTGCCAAAGATGGAAGTCATTCAATTTGCAGAACTGCCATTAATTGCTCTCTTGCTGTTAAAAAAGAAGAATAAGATCTTGAAAAACTCTTGTAATAGGAGTAGTGGGGGCAAAATCAAGACCAGTCTTCATGTGAGAGTGGTTGAATTTATTATTGATGCAATTGCCTACAACAGAAAGAAGGTAGGCCTACTGACCCAAAGAATTCCCTCCCCGTACTCTTTCAGGAGTGTCCTAAATGCTCTTCAAAATGATAGAGCTCTTTTCAGTTCCTCAATCACCAAGTCTCTAATTAAGCTGAAAATATTTTTACGCTTTTCTCAGTTTCAGTATTCTTACTCAGAATAGTGCAATGCCTTTTAATTAAAAGTAGACTTTAAGATGTGGGGGTTTTTCCTTCTTTACTAGTACCTTGAAATTACAAGGTACTAGGAAGCTGCAAAAGAAAGTAGGCTGTTTGCAGGGGGTTTTTAAATGAAGGTGAAAAAAAAAAAAAGAAAGAAACTCTTGTGTGTGCAAAGCAAATGTTTGATAAGTAAGTTGCAAGCACTTCTCTTTATTCCATAATTATAAGTGAAATGTTCTTTAATGTGCAGTAATAACATTCAAGCTATGCTATTTTGCAACTAATAATAATATACAACAGCATGGGGCATGATAGCTAACAAAGTTTTTCTAGCTTAATGTATTGCCCACATCTACCTGTCTTATTTTCCAGTGCCTTGGCTTTTCAATCCAGCCTTTATGCTGGAAATCTGAGACTGAGCGGAGCAGTAGTTACTTACCTTTTTAAGGAAAGAGTTTGAAGCAAGACTGCTGAGTAGCTCAAATCATTCTCACACAGAGCAGTGTATAATAGATTTCTTTTACTTGTTTGTTTGTGTCAAATAGAAAAGGTGGAGATGCAACTGCTTGAATTCTTTAGTCCTGAAAAGCCCTAAGTTCTTTCCAAACTTGCACAATGTTATGCAAACAGGGGGGAAAACTGACATAAAAAAGCAGAGGTCATCAAGACCCAGCAATGTGCATCAATTTTGCTCGCAAATGAAGGAGTAAATTTATCATTGCAAAGGCTACATTAGTTACCGTAGACATGCACCATTTCCAAGATTTCTCGAGGGGTGAGAATATTGCGTACCAGAGCCAGCTTCTCCATTAGGCTTTTAACCGCAATGCTTCCTTGTTTTCCCGATGAGGAGTTAGATTTAGAAGCATAGGGAGGGGAAGCAAGCACACACAAAAACCACCAACCCTCTAGCTAAATTAAACTAAAACCTAGGTGAAGCCTCAGTGGGAAGCCTGCTGCACAAATTGGATCTCCAAATGCAGAAAAAATTAATTATGTGATGCACAGCAATGAAGTAAGCAACACCTTGAAGTTAACCTGGACAGAGCTATTGATTCAGCAAAAAAATAAGCACTTTGCTTCACCCTTTCTGTTGTTCTAATGTTAGTTTGGACTGTTGCCTGACCATTTCCAGCTAGCGTTTAGTTCATTTGCAGCTGTTCTAAATGCGCAGTCTTCCCCAACGGTTCAGACAAAAACTGATCCCATCTGAGTTAATATGTTGGTTTTGGGGAAAATACTGTGTGTGCAAAAAAAGAGCTTGTTGTAAACACAGCAGAACAGACCTTGCCACCAGCCTGGAGCTCTGAAGTGGACGGTTCTCAAGGCCTCTAGGGAAGCAGATAGAATTGCTCAAGCAGTTTTGCCTACCTCTGCTCCAACAATGCCAGTAAATCACTAGCAACTGATGAGCCACCTTCTACCCAGAGAAGTCCCATATTGCCCCGTCCTACAAAGCTTTCTGCCATCTCCACTTTTACATGCTGTGTAAATGGGAATCCTGTCTAGAAAGATGACGGGCTCTGCATGTGAGTGATGCAGGGAGCATGCAGCCTACCCAACTGCAGCAGCGTGCTTTAACCTGATCCAGTTGTTGCTAGTCTGTTCTGCAGCCTGAGAGGGCCTGCTGAACAGCAGTGCCCACCTTGCTGCTCAGAAACCCTTTGAGAGCCACAGCTTTGCTCACCAAAAGCTTCCCATTCCAGAGCCGCTGTGCTGATCACAACCAGCACATAACTCTCGGTGCAGCTCTGCAGTGAGGACCAGTGCTGCTACTACACATGCCTCTGCGGTCATTCTGCCTCTTCCTTCAGCCACAGTCATGCCTCCTGTTTGCCTTCCTGTGCCACCTTCCAGTTAGTGGCACTGTTTTAAGTACTGACTTTGAGCTTTCAGGCCCTAAATAATTTGGATCTGGGCATCTTTAGCAACAACTTCCTCCTCTAGCAACAGATCCAGGGATCTGTTCTTGACTGATGACAGACACCTGAATTACCTGAGAGCAACTCAGCCACAGGACAATTTACATGAGGCATTCTTGGTTCCAGATTTTTTATTTCTCTCCTTGGTTTAGCAGAGCCAAGATTTATTGACCTTCAAGCCATGCCGCAAAACCTTGCTGTTGTTCTTGGCTTTTCCTGAGGAGGCTACAGAGGCAGACTGAGGCCCTACGGAACTTTCTGCTGGAGTACTTTTTCAGATGCTGATCTATTAAAGTCTCTGTACTATATAATGATTGCTGCTGTGCCTGAAGTTTCAGTCAACTGCCTTTATATAAACCAAAAATAATCAATCAATATATTGTTATTTATGGACAATGATAAAATCCCATTATTTGTTGGTGGTTTATCTTTTTTACTTCAGCTTCCACTGTTTTACAGGAACATGAAGGAAATTAAGACACATTTAAAAGAAAAAAATTCACCTTTTGCTTCTTATTTGATAGACTAGCCAGGGCCAAAACATTGCACGTAGGAGGTTCTAATCAACTTTTTTTTTTTTTCCCCTGTCCTCTACTTTGCAACAATGAAGACAAAGCAAAATTTTCCACTGTCTTAATTAGGAAGAAAGCAACTTTGTCACAGAATAAAAATAAGGTCCTCCCCACCAGCACTGCGGAGTCCTTTCAGCTGACTCACACAACAGGCCTGGAAGAGCATGATCTCACTTCGCATAAGGTCTGAACAGCTGACATCTGGTGGATTGAAGTGTGTCATCACTAAGGCATTATTCTTTAGGGTAGGAAAAAAAGTTACAGTTATGAGGCTGGGATGAGGATACAGAACTCCAGGTATGGCAGTGCATTATTTCACTTTAAGAAGAAACGAAAATATAGACTGATTCCCTGAGAAGTTTTCCTGGGCATAAATTCTGTTAGACTGTTAAATAGATTTAGAACAGAGAGAGTCTGTAGTAGAGGGGAAAACAAACAGTAGTCCAAAAAACCATGAAGCCTATTGAAGACTTCTGTTGCATTTACTAATTCTAGGCAAAAAAGCAAACTGGTCTGGATTCACAAAAGGGGTTAGACTCAGCATTGTAAACTTTAGCTTTGCCATTTTTGCCATTAGCCTTGGCACATAATGGAAATGACAACTGTGGGTCAGGGGCCAGCAGTTAGCTACAGAGGGAATGCAATGAAGATGGTGTTATCTGCAAAAAAACCCTTAAGACAGCTCAGGTGAATTTTGCTCATAAGCAAAATAAGTGGCATAAGACCTGCTCTTCAAACAAACTTAAGGGGTTGACTCTATGCTGAAGCTTAGCATTTCTCTGCCCTTGGGATTTGGAGCCATGTAGTATTCCCTAGATGTCCAAGAAACAAGTAAGAAATCAAGCTTCAAATCCTTCCTTCACCAGAGTGACTCTCCCACATCCTAGTTGGCTGCTCTAAACAGCCTCTATTAATTAAGGTATAAGAAGAATAATTACTTCCATATTATATTTTCTGAGCAGTATAATGTATTCAAACATGCCTACCATATTAAACTCTAGCCGCAGATACAGCGTGTGAGACCTACTAGGACTTAAGCACAGAATAAGCTCAAAGTGCGTTCATGTTATCAAACCAGCTGATTTTGCATACAGTATAGAAATAATAGCCAAAGATCTACATAACGAATCTGAGTGTGTCTCTAACAAGAGCTCAAACAAGAGCTCTGAGGTTTAAAATGTCAGACACAAGTATCTAAAGAGATATTTAGTCACATAGCTTCTCCCCCTCCCCAAGTTATGATGGTAGCAAATGAAAGTGTAAATCCCTGAAACAGAATTGCTTTCTTGGCTTGTGCTTTCAACTTCATTTGACCTTGGATTATCTGTACTAGGAAATTTTCCTTTCCTAAAAAGCTCTCTACACCAATGAGTCACCTGTGACCCTCTGTCCCTTTGAACACCAAACTATCTGACCATGTCAAACATCATGACCATGAGCATGGTTTGAACTTCAGTTTCTCCAGCTCAGTACTTTCAGCTCCAAAGGGAAAGCAAACTCCCAGGAACAAAGAAACTAATTTTCCCATCCCTGATTCCCTTATCAACACAGGACTTTTCTAAAACACATTGCTTCTTAGAATTGGTTTAAGACCTGGAGCAGAAGTACATCACAGGGCATTAAATATGAAGTGGACTAAGAGAACAACAAGCATACAACCAATGAAAACCTTGACTGTCTTAATATATGATAGTCCATCATTATGATTTCAGGTAGACAGTTCAGTTAAATACAGTTAAGTGCTTTAGTGACAAAAAAACCCAGAAAAGTTAGTCAAAGTTGTCATTGACTTCAATGTCTATTTTTAACACACTCAGTCCCTTGGTGCCACTAAGTTGTTGCAGGTTAATTAATGACTGCATAAATGTAAAGAGCTTTACATTTCCTTTCATTTAGGGAACACAGACTACGTTTCAAGGAAAAACAGAAAGCTCATCAACCTGAGTTATCTAAAATGATTCAGAGCAAAATATAGACACTAAGACAAAGCTCATCATTAATATAGTAGGGCAAGGACATTGAGTATGACTTTGTTCAGAAAGGGAGGCATACCATTCCCAGTGAATAAAGTTAATCATTTCTCTAGGCCTTTTTTTTCTCTCCATGAGTTACCTGTTAAATCCCAGTTGCTTCAAGTTTCCTTAATGTAGCCCTTGGACTCTTCATAAACATATGGCACAAATATTAATGAGTCACTGTTGCCCCAATGTAATTGGTCATCTAACCAAATGGCTCTGTTTGTTTGCATTCCTTGATTGGATTACCTCATTTTCTTTAGAGAAGTGTCTAAAAATTGATTGTAGCTTGGTTGCTTTCAGGAGGTTTTTTCATTACCAACCCCACCTTCACCCAAACTACCTACCCCAACTCCTCATCCTTACAATGATTTCTTAACCCTTATGTTCCTGTGCAACAAGCTCATTCTATGTCTCCAGTTTTAATTATTAACCTATAATAATGAGCATGGCTATGGTAGCTTTAGCCTAAATGACTATTTTGAATGTTCTTTGCACACTTATTAATAACACTTTTTCCATCCATAACTTCAGTTGCCCAGCTAAATATTCACAAATAAGAGACTAGAAGAGATTGTAAATTCCAATAAAACAAGTTGGGGTTTTCTTTGTTTGGGGTTTTTTTTGGGGGGTTTTTTTTTTGGTATATTCATCCTGCTGGAGGCAAAAGAAACCCCTAGCATCTATAAAGATCTGAACCACACATGACAACAACCATTCCTCCTAGAGTTAAATGCTAATACTTTTAGATAAACAGAACTTATTTATAATAACACCATCTGTGGGATTCTGATAATGTTGGGGGAGGAGATTAATTTATCTTGCATTTTAAATAGAGATGGCCGCTGGCATCAAAATCCAGATCTAGCTTTTAGCCACCCAGTTATCAGGGAATTTCACATTCAGGTTACTGCATCCCTCACCAGAATGTCTCCATAATACCAATGGACAAGTACTGTGAGGTGACATAATGGTAGCACAGATCAGTTCCTCCTTCTCCCCAAAGCAGGCAGCATACCCAGATGGAGCACAATGCAGAATTCCCCCAGTAATGAAAAGATCTAAGAGTTAGGACTTGATTTGATTTCTAGGTTTTTAATTAGCACATCATATGACATAAGGGTCTCACCATTTTTTGTGGTCAATTGAGATTATTGCTGTACTTTGTTGTTCCAGGAAAACTGTATGCAGCTTCACTCCTGCACAGAGGCTTGCAGACCCAGCAAATCTCCACTAAAAAGACTACATGATACAGACATAATATATCCCACTCCAAACCTGTTGCCATGCCCTTTCTCTTTCCTCACTTTATTCAGGGTCACTTGCACAGCACTACCAAAGGAGCCTACACAAGCCACTGTACCTCGTCATCCCTTGATCAATATTATACTTGGTGAGTTGCAAACTTTTATTATTCAAAGAACTGTCACTTGAAAACTTGATAGCTACCACAACCATAGCCACTGAAACAAAAATGGTTGGTATGAATGAGTACTAAAGGAAGTTCTCTATCTTCAAACAAGGCAAGGTGACCTGGAAGTTGTGTCCCACATAATGCTGTGGAGACACCGGTTCTGTGACACCTTATAGGCTTCACAGCAGCGCCCAATGAGGAAAGGAAAGGAACTGTGAAACTTCAGATCCTAGGTCCTCCTCTCTTTCGCATACCTACTCCTTTACCCACCTGAACAGTGACAATAGATCGTATATTTGATTAAAGAAATCTGAAATGCCACAAAAATACATGAAGCAGATAAAATCAACATTAGATTCCATCTACAACAGTTTTTAATTCAGTTACTTGATCATTTGCTAATGGTCATCAAGAAAAGAAAAGAAAGAAAACACAGGCTGATCCCCCCCCCATGAAAACCAAATCAGTCTTGCTAAGATAAGTCTAAAAAAATGTCAGTTATCATATACCAGCACTTCTTTCCTATGACCTTTTAACTCACTCACTACATCCCTACCACAGCCCTTTTGATTAGAAAACTCAGATTCAACCTGTAAAGGCAGGGAAAAAATTGCACACTTCAGTAATGAATGCCTACACGCACACAACACCATTGAATGAACAAAGAGGCATCAACAACCCAAATTCTGGCATTTGCTAACTTTTAAGTATTTAAGTAAAGTTGTAAACCAATATTCTTTTACTGTTTTTTCACTTAGTGCCTAGGGTTTTGCAGGTGTGAAAACAATGGTTCTATAAATAAGTTGCTTACAATTCTTTACATTTATCTCTTAGTTGGACAAGAGGATTGCAGAGGAAAAATGGCCTGTTCTTGCCAGACAGGACACTGTACACTCGTATATATAATGCATGCTTTGAAAACATAGCCAAGCTAATTTATGTACTGGAAGCAACATAACTGTGTTAGTGCTGCCAGCACCATCAAGGTGAATTTGCTCCCAGGTGTCTGAACCTCGCTCAGGAACTTCCCCACAGCGCTCCACGCAGACATGCTGCACAGATACACACACACCTTCTGCAGCATGCTGCAAGGTGTCTGAGAAGCAAAGCTGGTAAATAGATGCGATAGTGCAAGAGGAGAGATTGAAAGACACTTGAGAAAGGCTCTGATACACGTGAGGCAATATCACGTATGTGTGAGCACTATGTGTGAACCTGATACATGTCAGGCAGCATCATGTAAGCAGCAGCGGATATGTGTGCCTAAGGATTTTTCTCTAAATAGTCAAATATATCCACGTGCTCTGGCCACCCCATGCCAGGCTCCCACTCAAGGTCTCAGAAACAGCAGCAGCTCAGGAGGGCAGGGACCAGCGCCACCAAGGTGGCTGCAGAGTAAATGAAAGGGATCTGAGAGAGCAGCAGCACCTGTGAGGGCAACGAGGACTGGAGGCAAGGGAAGACATCTATATTTGTGCTCGGTTTCCTAAAAGCTACGGCACTGGTGTGGCTTCACCTCCCTTGAAAGCATGGATGGGAAAGGGGTTACTGCCCTGGGCTGATCCCCACAGAGGAGGGGAGCAGGGCTGCGACAGGGCCCCACTGGAGCCACTCTGTCCCTCAGCCCCGGCAGAAATCCACAGGAGGCTGCGGGGAGGTGAGAAATCACCCCGACAACACATTTCACCTGGCAGTCCGACATTGTTTATCAGCATAATAAAAAGTGCCAATACTTACCACCTGTCTAAAATATGCAGTAATAATAAACACAGTTACAGGGCATATTATGGTCAATGATGAGATATTAATTTATACCCCTGGAAGAAGGGAAGGAAGGCAGAGGCTGCAGTGCCTTACAAGGGGCAAAGCTTGCTGTGAATGAGGCCGAGGCCTTTTCCTTTCTGATGAGAACGAATGGAAAATTGCATTGATTTTTCTTTTTTGTGGGGTGGGGGGTTTTTTGTTTGTGGTTTTTTTAGTTTTAAAATAATATCCCTGTTTATATGATCAAGTTACAGAAACAAATGGCCAGGATATTACCTTTCCGTTCCTATGTCAGCTGGTAATATCTGCGTGAGAGCCCATGTTGATTTTGTACAGAATTAAAGATAAATTAATTCGGGGGGGGGGGGTTGTCCACCAATGTCATGGCTCCCTGGGATGCCAGGAGCGGCAGGGGCTCCCCGTGGGCATCTGTCAGGGCAGGGCCTGGCAGCCAGGGCCTGTTCCACCCCCCCCAGGCAGGAGCAGGCAGCCAGGGGGGACTGGGGCAGCCCCAGCCCTGAGCACTAGGCACCTCCCTGGGGACAGGCCGAGGCCAGGCCAGGACATGGGCCTCTGGGTGGGCCTGGCTTGGGGGCCGTGGCTGGGCAGGGCAGGGCTGTGGGGAGCTGGAGACTGGCCCTGCTGTGGCATTGCTGGGGCAGGGGCTGACAGCCCTGGGGGGGGTGAGATGGGGTCCTGGGCCGTCGGCAGGTGGGGGGAGCCCCAGGGCTGGGCATGGACAGGCAGGGCTGCGGAAGCCCTCAAGGCCATGGCAGCCAAAGCATGCAGTGCTCTCTCAAAAAGCTCTGCCTCATTGACTGAGCTTTTACCTTCTGCCCCTACCCCAGCTCTGACCTAGAGCTTTTATGAGGTGTTTTTTAATTCTTGCTTTGGGCTGTTTCCCCCATGGAGAGTGACAAGCCATCCACGAGCTGCCATAGCCACCAGCACTGTCCTCCCAGCAAAGGAGGGGAGGTCGCAGGACACGCAGGACTCTTTCAGTGCCACCTAAATCCCGAGTAAAACTGGGTTACTTCTAGTGCAAATTTGGGTGTGTGGGCTCACCACCAAGTAAAAATATATAAATTCTCTGTGCACAGAAGCATTTTTACCTACGAAGGCCAGAGAGTCACCTTCCACCCATGAATAAGAGCTTTGTGAATACCTCTGCATGATAGAAACTGAACGTGGTTATTCTAAGCGATGTATTTTAATAGATTTATTCTATTTTTTAGTTTGGAAGGGCAACAACTGTCTTTCAGGGCAAGATTTCACTTTTTTTCCCCTGCAATTTATCCAGAAACTTGTGGTGGTCAATCAGGCCACCCATGTTGAACATAACTTCACAAACATCACCGATTATCTGCATAACATAGAGAACTTATGCTGTGTTTTGCCTTTGGGTTAACATCAGCTGTAAAAACACTGTTATTTGAAAAGGCCAGAGTATGCATAGAGTGGTAAGGGCTGGCACCAAGTCACTCAACAACTGCATGTTTTTCTGTATTATGGTACTGGTTAAGAACATAGTTGGCTGGGAATTTTTCAACAAAAGACTTATTTTTGGCCATGAAATTTCAATTAGCTCAAACTTAATTTAATGTCATGGCCATCAATATGGTTCACTATGTTCTGGAAAATTATATGACGTGAGAGCACATCATAGGAAATAATCACGAGCTTAACGGTAGTGAAAAAGTTGGTAGTCTTCCTACCATGTCTATAGCTTCTTACAGATGACCCTCTGCCTCTAACTTTAGATGAGAGGGGAGGTAGCCCTATACTTAGAAACATGGCTACATACAGCAGCAACCGAGCACTCCCATGGTTATGTGTGGGGTCATCTGGGATAAAACTGGGGTTTCACTTGCCTCATCTTGCAGCACAGCTAGGAGGGGAAGGCAGATGGAGGAGCACACCTTCCCCTGACTTGCTACCCTCCTGCTGGCAGGCAAAGATGGAGTCCGAGTGCTCAGGTATGGGAAGGAGGAAGAAAACCAGCAAAAGGAGAAGGTCCTGCTGGGTGCAAAGCAGACCTCCTTGGGCCATCTGCAGGGTGAGCAGAGGGGGCAGCTACAGCATCTAAAGAAGTGGAGGTGCACTAAGGGCTGGCTTAAGCTCTTTGTAACATGCTCCCAGGGAGACACAGATTAATGGTCAGGTTCCTAGCCATGTTTTGGCTAACTCTAACTCATTCATTTGTAGATTTTTAACAGAACAAACAGCTCTTAGTGGTCATGTTAAATACAACTTACACTCAAATATCTGTGCCCAGATAAAAATCTTCCTGCAGCATCTGATTCAAGAATGTTAATTAGCACATTAAAACACACCTGAAAGTCCGAGGAGATAAAAACCCTGAGATGTTGCTGTTTAAATGTAAACCAAAATTTTACTGATGCCCTTGCAAAAAGATTAGGAGTTTTCTGTTTGCCTTCAGCTTTTGGGTCAGAAGTACTTTTACTACAGAGGACACTAGAGAGCAAAGATGCAGGAAAACAATTATTTTCCTGTCTGATTATTTGGGGCAGGGATTAGACCCATTCATCACTTGCCTGTATGTTTACCATCTTTCCGTGGCATAATATGTGGAGTCCCCCCTGCAAATGAAATAACAAAGACAGTCTCACAAGTTGGTGAATTTCAGGACAAATGAGTTCTAGAAATCCCACTCAGAAATTTTTTTGGCATGCCACATGAAGTCAAATGCAAGATTCCTCCCATCCCCCTTCCTTTAGTTGTCTCAAGAATTATATAGAACCAGCCTTGTTGCTTACCAAACATCTATGCTCTTTCTCTCTCACACACGTACACACCCGCACCCCCACACTGCCGCACTGGTGTGTGCATACATCTCTCCAGCTGTGTCCTGGAGGTTCCCGGGAGCCTGAAGGGAATGCTCATGAAACATGACTTTCACAGATTCTCGGTCCATCTGGAACACTAGGGCAGCATATGGCGGGGCAGCACAGTAACTGTTTGCGGACATGTCAGACTATTTTTGCCTTGTGTATTACCTGATTAAGGTAAGAGAAGATGCGATATAAGCTTCTTTGTCCCATATTTACCCTCTCCAATTTTATTTTTCAATTTAAAAAGGAAGGACGTTTTGGCCAACCCTGCAGGGATAGTGTTCCCCGAAAGGTACAAGAATGCTCACATAAACGTGCCGTTGCTGATACAATTATACCAGCTTAGCATAGACAGAGATAAAAAAAGAAAGGTGTGCGAGGGAAGAATGTTTTTTAATATAAATTGTAGGGTTATCCCTGGGGCTGGAGAAAAAGGTACAGTTTAAAAAAAAAAAAAAAAGATTAGGAAATAATAACTAAAGCTGCATGCTTTATTACTTCAGGTAAAAATATCTTATGAATAATATAATCATTGTCTCTGGTTATTGGGTATGAAAAAGATAAGTGTAATCAGTGTACTGTGATACAGGAACATTAACACTTTCACATTGACTGGATACAGACTTAGAAATGAGTTAAGAATCACTGGGTCATCTAAGTGGAGGATTATTCTACACACAGGCCCCTAGGTCAATTTAAATTATTTAATTTATCTCAGTGACCGCAGGGGCCTAACCATCCTTGTGCCTGCATTTTTATCTTGCAGTCCTGTTAGCATAGGTTTAATTCTGAGGGATCAGAAAGGCTAGACTAACAAGGCAGTGTACCAAAATGCAGGCACTGGCTCTTGTAGGGTTAATAATAGAACCACAAAGAGAAATGACTCAAATTATACCAAGGACGTTTTATTACCCAGCAGCTTTAATCAGGTTTTTTTTTTTTTTTTACACATTATTATACCAAGGGTCCTTTCAGTGCTCATTGGTTTGTTACAAGCATTAAAAGAGGGGACGATGCATTGCAATTAATTCCATGTCTTACCCTGAGTCTCACTATTTTCTTTGAGTAGAGTTGGGAGGAAGCCGACAGATGTAGCTTACCCCACTGCTGAAAGCTGTCCAAAAATTACAGGGAAAGAAGGTGAAATAAGTTTACTGGCGTGCTATGTTTTCACTCATTTCTTTCACAGACAGTTGGGACCACTGTAGTGATTTAGCCACGGACCACATTCATTGCCAAGGTGTGCAGGGTTTTGTGGTCCACCATCCAGCCCCACTACCTTGATCACCAGGCTGGTTTCACTAAGGGGTCAGTGTGTGTAATACTCTCACTGACATGTGTTGGAGCTGTGAGAAATTAGCACTTTGGCTCTTCCTCCTCAAGTGAAAGATTGTAAGATAACTGCTAGTTAGTAGCATTTCTGTAGAAGCTTCAGCTCTGGTGGCTTTCTAGTAAAGAGAAAGAACAGATTACAGTAGGGCCAAAAGAAAGACACTAAAGCACTGATGAGACAAATCAAGGAAGAGTTAGTGGCTACAGTCTGTACTAAATTATTGACAAGTATAGTCATGCTTCAATTTGAATTTAAATTAAGTCAGCTACACAAGCAACTGTAAGATCACCTTGACCCCACGACAGAAAAGATTAAAAGCCTGCTCTCAAATAAGGTACAAGCCTGAAGAAAACAAATCAACGCACCCACCATGGGTTGATACAATATGCAGCCAAGCTGTGAAATTCCCAATGGCCTTGTGCTCTTATTTTCTGGGAAGTTAGGAAATCATGTTATCCATTTAGTTATACTCTACAAGGGATCAATAGGTTTAAGCTTCTCATTGGTTTCATTTTTGATGTGAAGCTGATATTCTCATAGATATAAAGGTATTTCCCCTTGTGTGGTGCTCTTTGAGCAAGCAGATGGTAGGATGCTACTACGTCTGTGCTATCCCTTCAGCTGTGAAAAGCTTCAGCTGAAGTAATCACAGCTTAGTGACCAAAAAAAATTTTTGAAAGGGAGAAATTACCTGCACTGAACATCTTCCTAGGATGATATTTAAGGATGAAATGAGTGATGGAGAGCTGACAGTTACCAGGCTTCCTTATGTGAAGCATTATACACCCAGTTTGGACCTCAGCAGCAGCTGAGCAAGCGTCTTCCAAGGCAGTGTTAAACATGCTGGAGAAGGTTTCCTATCAGGTAGGATTCAAACCTTGGTACACATTATTTTGCAGCTCCAAAAAAGGAAACTATGCCCAGAGATGCAGGTTGGTCCTCTAACATCTTGTTTTTCCTTTATCCAACTTTCATTATTTCACTTTAAATTCTAAGCATAATAATATCTCAAACCTGAAAGAGAATTTACTTGAAACAATCAACTTTTCCCTGTTTGCTGCCTGGAAATCTGCACTACCTCAAGGTTGTCTGTTGAGTGAATCTCAGCCTTGGCTTGCGCAAAGCAAATTCACAGAGGGTTTCCTCTCAGGGAGTTTTTTTAAAAGTTTATGCCAAAACCTGATGCAAAGAAAGAGTTAAATCTGGTTGGTTTTTTTCCCCAAAAGTAGAACAGAAATCTCAGACATCTGCAGCACCAAAAAAATTTGGATCTGGATAAAGCTTCTGCAACTGTAAGTCATGGCAATGTTTCAGAATTGGTTACAAATATCTCATGCAAAAAAAGCAACAAAATCACTGACTTGGTTCTGGAGTAAGAGAAGAAAAGGTTTGGGTTTTTATTGTTGTTGTGTTTGGGGTTTTTTTTTTAATTAACCACTGAGAAATCCATCTTGACAGTATACTCAAAGCTAGTACTTCCCCCTCTTGCAGATTAGCCTAGGCTACTCTCAGTGGTTTCGTACAGCATGTTCTTTTTAGCAAGCCAACCTTTTCCACCAGAGTCAGAAAGAGGACCATCCCAGTCTCCCTGTAAAAACCTGTTTACATGCAGCTTTATGCAGTCTATAGATGTTTCAGGGGAAACTCAAGGTGGAAGTTGTTGAGTTTATATATACTGTCAAATGCAAACTTGAAATAATGGTTGTTCAATGCTGTTCAATGCAAGTTAATAAGAGCTATTTATTTAGTGCTTATTTTTTCCTTTTAATTGGAGATTCGCAGCAGCAATGATATGTTAAAATAAAAACATGCTTTCATTTTAAAAGATCACTTTTCCAGAATGTATGTAAATTTAGATGCTCCGAGAAGAGTCCTATAAGATACTTTATATCAGTCAAACCAGGTTGACCAGATACTCCTGAAATGAAATGAGAATTGCTAGACACCGGAAAAAAATCAGAGGAATCTAGAAGAAAAAGTGGTTTAAGTAGAGAGTTGTGACAGTCGTGAAACAAAATGCCACAGGCCAGCTGCAGAGCACATTAGCTGAAAAACTTTAGGACACCTATTGAAAACTATTTTGAAAGCATCAGTGGGTCAAATATTCTTCTATTGCTTCTCCAAGATGCTCAAGAGAAGCAAGAGGGGTTTATTTGCTGCTTTCTTTGAATTGGCCAACAGGCCTAGATGTCCACAAGTGCAAAACTGCCTCTTCCAAAACATTACAAAGAAGTGTGGTTACCCCAATGCAGCAATGCCCCGTGCCTCAATCAGTATTTCCTTTTTATTGAGAAAATATTTTGTTTTCCTTTGGTGAATAAGTAGCATAGAACCAGCCTCTCCAGTGAAGCTTCAACTTTACTCCTCTTATGCCTCAAATTAATGGAGGAAAGTGAAGTTTATAAACACACTGGAGCTTGTAACATTAGAAACACTTCCCTGTGTTTGCAGCTCCCCAAATGCACAGCCTCATTTGCTGCCCAATCAAACTCACTAGTTGTAACAGTTACCTATGCAGGTCGTACTCTAGAGTTTAAAATTCCCCACCTACAATATATATAGTTAGTCTTAATAAATAAATGACTTGGACCATGCATTATATATCATTCAAATCCATGAGGACACAAATTATGTATAATACATTGGCTGTGTAATTTATTTATTAAGCAAAACGTGAATTTTCCATGCTTGTGTTTTGAGGCACAGTTTGTCACACACAGCTAAATGATGTATTCTTATTAGTCCCACTCAATTACCAAGTCATCCCTCTGTGCACTGTATATTTGTTAATGATAGTGCCACAACGCTGCATCTACAATACCTGTGATTTTAGTGATTCATAACCACTCACTAAAACTGTGAAAATGATAAATTGACTGCTGTTGATTAAATGCCGCCAACAGTATGTTTCGTATGTGTTTGTCGCAGTTAGGAGTTAAAGAAACAGCATTGCTCCAATCATTTAAATATCTAATTAAGCAGAACCCTGGCTAGATAGAAAAAGCTTGTTGAAATGAAATATCATTAAAAGAAAAAAAAAAAAAAGAAAGGAAAAAAACCCCACCATAGCACTGATTTTTGCATGTCTGTACATAAAGACTTTTCATCTCAACCCCACTGATCATAAATATGTCATGAACAAAACAAGACCAAAAGATAAAAATTAAAAAGGCTGAAGAACTTGGAGTGAGGTCCTCCCAGACTCACTGCACAGCTGCACATGGTTGATTTGATGGCTTTAGCTGATATCCGAGATTAGCCTGAAACAACAGTGAACTCCAGTAACATATAAGGCAGTCCTTGATGACAGCCCTTAAGACTGGGGCAAATAGAGTGGAGAGATGATGGGGGAAGCAATATTCCAGTAAAGCAAATAGCACCTCTCAGCCTCCCACTGTAGGGAAAAATGTTTGCACATTTGTAGCAAAGGAATGGCAGAAGAAGGGGGAAATATCTCTTCAAACTTAGATTAATTATCTTTATTGCTTTGCTTAATGCTTTTTTTCTCCCTTTAGATTAATCCTGTATAGAGTCCTCAAGCTAATACTGGAAGCAGAGTGGAACAAGACCAAGAAAAGTGGATGTTTCTGTGCCAACAATTTGACTCCTATCTGAGGATGCTGGAGTAGATAGAGTAATAAAAATAAAGGCTTGCCAACTTATGGTCATCTTACTAAGATGAATTGGAAGGGGTTTTTTCCCCTCCCTCATTTTGAATTTGGAGCTAAGTAGATAGATAGACACCAGAGTGCAATACGGGTTTCAGCCTGTTTTTTTTTCCCTAACCATTCTTCACGCAAGCAATGATTCCATATTTCTGTACCTAAATAGTGACTTTCACTTCAACTCACTTTGCACAATCTGTGGCCAGAAACATGCCCGCTTAACAGGAGAAGCAGAGGGGGAAAATATCTGGTGCAAAGTCTGTATCTTCTACAGTCCTTTGTACATTTTCTCTTTTAAACACGAGAACCATGCCATGTCCAAAAATGCTTCACATTTTAAATCTGCAAAGAACACATATGTGCAGTTTATTGCAACTCAGGAGCGGAGATCTAAGCCAATTCTGCCTAAATTTTGTGTCCACAAGGACAGTAAATACTTTAGACATGATGCTCATACCACAAAATCACCTCCTGCAGCAGAGTCTGACTAATATGGCATGTATGGTCTTTTTCATTTTATTTTCAATACCTATTCTGCCTCTACAGTAAATGTGTCCCCAGCGTTGCACATGACTTCCTTCTCCTGTATCCCTGGACTCCCAGTCAGAGTTTTGTAGAAGCAAGTAAAATAGGAGAAAAGGAAAGATACTTGTCTTTCCTATGAACTGCTTTCTACAAGGGCAACAAATATTAATTGTGATAAAGAAAGCAGCTCCAGGCTATGCAATGCTGTCATGGAGAAAACAATAGTCTTTGAGGTGGTTAACACTATGGTTAAAGTGGCATGCCTGAATTAACAAAGAAAATAAGGGCAAAAATTGTAACTTACACTGAGCACCTCTGAAATTTAGATTAACACCTTATTTCCAGAGCAACAAACCATCCAATCCTCTTGTAAGTTAATGGGTCTGTTAAAGATACTTTGCCCTTAAAACATATTTTTATCTGTAGTACTAGAAGTGCATATTCCTCTTTACCCTGTACACTTACATGTCACATTGCTAAGACCACAAAGACTAGAATATTAAATATTGTTCTGTTACAGAAATCTTGATCTTTCCCCTCCAGTCCACTAAGCAGTGATATTGGGTAAATCATTTACCTGAACCGTAGAAGTCAGAAATGAGACTTGTCTATGCAAGGTCCATCCTTGCACCTCCATGGGTAGGAGTGGCTTTACCCAAAGACATTAGAGTGGAATTTGTTGCTCCATGCTGGGAGTTACAACAGTATAAACTAGCTAGAAAGTGCAGCAAACCAGCAAGGCCTTCATGCTCCAGGATCCACGTAACTATGCAGTCACACCTGCCTAACACAAGTGGTCCTACAGCTGACTGCGGGTTAGAAGGACCAAAGGACCAGTCTGGCCTTTAAGTTTATCATTTGGCTACATGCAGTAATGCAGACAAGAGCAGCACTGGTTAATTCACTCTCTCAGGAAAAAAGAAGCTTCTGACAGAATCCTTTGCTTTTTTTTAGAAGAGGCTCTGTTGGCTGAGTAAACATTTTAAAGAAATAAAACCCCAGATTTAAAAAAAGTGCTAAAAGACTTGAAGGGGCTAGAAGGAAAGAAGGAGAAGCCTTCTAATCCATGCTAGAGTAGTCAAAGGCTTTTCTTGGCACAGCATTTTCACTACAACCTCCACCTGAAGATCTAAGCAGCTTGGAAAATCTTCATGAATAATTCCTTAGGCAGAACTCAAGTCATTGAGTACTCCAGAGGACAAGTCATCCCTAAGGACAGGTATGCAAAGTACCAATAAGGAGCTGCCTACCCACTAGAGACCTTCAGAAGCCCTTGGAAAAGGCCATCTCATGTCAAAAGAGCAAATAACTCGACCAAGTTCGACAGAACAACACAAGAACATCAAGCTCATAACCACCAAAGAGCCCCACTGTTAACTTCTTCAGTGACCTGCCACAAACCCAAAGAGAAACTTGCTAGAAAGGACAGAGGTAGAAAGAAAAGGCAAGTAAGTATCCAACAAGAAAAAATGACATTTCTGAGCTAGAACAAGCTGGGGAGAACATGCGTGTAGAGGTGGGTGGCTGTTCACGTACGCTTGTATGCACGTACACATCAGCCAATTGCCCGTGGAGAGGGCAGGAAGAAGTGAAAACTCAAAGGTGCTGGAAAAGTTGCTGCTAGGGTTAATTTGTTCTTCCAAGTGAGGTTTGTGCAAGGAAGTATCTGCAGCACATCCCCTAACTGTACTTCAGCAGTAACTGTGACGCACATAGAGGAAGAAACGGCAAAGATTGTCCTCAGGACAGAGACCAGAGAGATCAGGAATTAATGTCTTTTCACTGGTTTGCTTTGGGTTTTTTTTTTTTTTCCATGCTCACCCAAACCAGACCCTAAATGTGAACCCTAAGTCTTGCCACAATACAAATAATAAACCTGTTATGCACCAATGGAGAGGAGATCTGGAAGCATGGTTGTATGTCTAAACTAAGAAAACAGTATCTGGAGTCAAAACAATAAAAGTGTCCTGATATTTCATGACAGACTCACCATCCCAGCAATGAAATACTTTTAAAAGGCCAGATTTCATGTCATTTTGCATCTGAAACACCACAGAAAAGAATAAATAAAAAGTATTGCATAGAAGTGCCACACATTAGTGCTTCAAACACAAATTTCTACACTATAACAGAATCCTATTGAAACTTACCTTTCAAACAAAGTGCCTAACCAGATCTTAACTACAAATAATTGGGGGAGAAGGGAGTAAAACAACAATTTTGTCAAAATAAAGACCCAAAGTATTAGGTGTCATAGAAAATGCACATGTCATTCTTCCATAAATAAAGTTGCTAAGCAGATTTACTGTGAAACAATTTATGCTGTGTTATGTAAATGGCAAAATTCTTAAGCCTGCTTGGTTGTAAAGAACAAACCTGTGAAAAGAATCCATTTTTACCATCAGTCACACCATACATTTAGCAGGTGTCTATTTTACCTACAAGCCTTGCAGATATGCAAATAAATACATAAAATGCCAAATGTATCAGCTATTCTAATAATGTTTTTCTCCTCATTTTTTCCCTAAAATAAATGAACAATTGCTTTATTAGACCTGGATGGATGTCCCTTTCCAATTTCTTTATAATCAAGCAGAAACTTGGCAGTGAACCAAAGCATTTACTCTTCAGAGAACACAATGTTTTAGTTACTACTTAGCTACTCCTACTGTAAAAGACTCCTATCAAGGACTCTATCAAGTATACCACGAAATATACTCATTATAGATAATAAGCTTCTCAGCTGGCCTTTTGCTTACCTACTGCACAAGCAACAGAGAGGCAGGTTAGAGAACCACAGATATTGCTGGTTAGAATAAAGAAATCAAGATAAAATACCAAGAATTTAACAAGGACAAAACTATGAGTGAACTAGAAGGTATAAATCAAAAATCTAAACTGAGGAGGTTGGAAGGAACATGGAATATAAAAAGAGGTGGCAGGATGATGGGGAGGGAATGGGATGATGGGGAGGAGAATAGGATGTAAGTGAGAGAAAAAGATTCAAAAAAGCAAGAGCAAAAGAAGTAAAAATTGATTTCAAGGAGCTGAAAGCATAACAGTGAAGTATTAGAAACCAGAGGGTCCATTCACTTTCCGCTGAGCGTTAGGGAATGTTAACAAACTGGGTGAACTGACCCCTGACTTTGCTTACAGGTATGGAAGCAGATAACTGGTGTTAAATGAGCAGGGTGACTACAAGTTACCCCATGGGCGGCATGTCTGAGTCACGTTATAGCTTTCAGTATCTATCACTAGCCATTATTGCTGAATGGGGGCTTCCCTACATTTTCTGATATTAGCTCTGTTCCCTCAATCAAAAGGGAAAATCTCAATTAAAGCCTCCCGTCCCCCCAGATTTCAAACAGTTGTAACAAAAAACCTGAATCCATCTTTCAGTTCATTTCTGCTACAGGCCCGGCATTTATTTTCCATGCACATCCACAGGAATAAAAATGTCAAGTGTTCAAATGTCTCTGAAAAGGGTGACTGCAGTCATAAGTGGACTGTTTTGAAGCCAATGAAAGGATAGGAAATAATTCTCCCATACTTGCTTGGTCTATACAGTGGTGTCAAAACAAAGAATGGGTTGAAGGTGGGCAGAAGGCACGCTGCTGACGCAATGAGAAATAAAATGCCTATGTTAATTGGTAACGCTTCATCACACATCTTTGATACCAACGTTTGAATTCAGAACTGGCACATGTTCTTCTGCCTGCCCAGATGATGCAAATGAAGAAACCAGGCAACACAGAGGCAGAAGCACAAGGTACTTCTCTGACTGCCCGCCAATGTCTGGCTGGGGCACACCTACCGACCCCCCTGCTTTGCAATGCATCTAGGAAATCCATGCACCTGCTACGCACAAACACGATCCAAGCAGTAAAAGCAACTCGCTTTGGTTTTGCTTTGAAATTTCATGACTAAAACAGCCAGAAGAGGTTTCTTTCCACCAAAAGTGTTTTTCTTCCATTCTCGTGGCTGTCCTCTAGCATTCGCTATTATTGCTCAGCCTCTGTGATCTCATCTCTGAATGAAGTTTCCCCTTGCAAAACTGAAGCAAATGATTATGCAAGGTACTGCCATAAAATTCAGTCTTTCAATCAAGACATTGCACGGTTGCTAATGCAAGATTGTTTATTTAAGGGGGGTGGGGTTTTTTTTAACTTAAGTAGTTCCTGAAACTGTTATGGATGTTAGTTTTCTAATCTTTTTAGTTATTTCTCACTGATCACCAAGGATGATTGGCTGGCAGACAGTATCAATCAGCCTGAGTGTAAGGATTTGCACAGTACTGGATTTCCAAAAAATGTGCAGTGAATATTCAAGGCTCTATACTGACTGGGTACCCTAATTAGTCTGTCTGATTGGATCTTGTCTTCTGTTTTCAAGCTGTTCGCTAGCAGCAAAA